>NC_031969.2:10414237-10689406 GCF_001858045.2 Oreochromis niloticus
ATTCTAACTCGCATAACTATGCTCTGAATGATGTTTCAGCATTAAGCAATGTATGTGCCAGCATGTCTATAAACTGCTCCGATTCATCTGATGCCTGTCTGTCCGCTCCTTCTTTCGTGCTCTGTACAAAATGCGATTACATCTGTGTGGTGTAATTTTTCGTCGTCGTTCCAGGTAAGAAAGGTGGCCACAAAGGTCGGATGCGGACGTACACCAGCCCCGAAGAGATAGATGCCCAGATGAAAGCAGAAAAGGAGAGGAGAAAGGTTGGTGGAGTGTACACTCAGTCAATTCAGTCGTGTCCCACACAAGTAGAACAGCTGGAGACTACACTTCCCATAATGCAACGCGAAAGCAGCTGAAAAGAATAAAACATAGCCGGGTACATTTTTGTTAGACACTCCTGATTGAAAGTTATCCTTGTTACGTCAGAGATGTCAAACATAAGAGCAAGAGGGCTAGAATCGGTCCAGCAAAGAATCCACTCCGGCCCACTTTTTTTCATAGGTTTTACATCTTTTGTTATTGAAAAAGAAAAGCCAGTCCCCCCCCATAACAACTCATACCGAACCAAAGTGATTAAGTAACAGCTAAACAATTAAATGACCGAAAAGTTCAAGTTTTCACCATCTGCTACAGAACCTTTTTATTTAATGAGCTACCAAAAAAAATGGGGGGGGACAGCATTTAGATGTTTAGTTAAACGTCTTTATTATATATTATGTAGAAATAACAGTTATTTATGTATTGTAGCAAGAGCAAGAAGAGCAGGAGCAGGAAGGTGCAGCTCAGAATGACACAGGAGAGGAGAAGCTACCAGGTTCTGGATCAGAGGACAGCGATGATGAAGATTCCCAGGTACTGCCACAGCTTTTCCATCATATACATAAAGGATAATGTCTTATTTAATGTGCACACTTAAAGCACTTCCTATGATCTCAATATGTTTTTAGTGTTTGCCTTGCACTGTATGAGATGTTGGTGTTTGTCTGCAGAGGAGAAGAGCCGGTGTCGAGGGATTGATAGAAATTGAGAACCCCAACAGAGTGGCTCAGAAGTCCAAGAAGGTGACGCAGATTGAGCTGGAAGAGCCCCGGCAATTGTCAAGGAGAGAGAGGTGTGTGTCATCAGCCTGTCACCTTGTATTAGTGCCAATAGGGGACTTTACTTGAAAGTATAGTATTAAATGAGGCCTTTTCAACAAGCTTATGACATTTGGACTATTGTGGATTATGAATCTGAAGTGTCAGATTGTTAACAGTTTGAGAAAAAGCTGTTTGGTACACACAAATCTAATCTGAGGTGACTATGTGTCAAAAAGGCTTTTTGTGTGTAGAACATTACAACAAAACTTAGCTGCTGTCATTCCTCTAACCTTGAAACATGCTCTTATGTGCAGAGAAGAGATCGAGAAGCAGAAGGCCAAGGAGCGTTACATGAAGATGCACTTGGCCGGCAAGACAGACCAGGCCAAAGCTGACCTCGCTCGCCTCGCCATCATTAGAAAACAGAGAGAGGATGCGGCAAGAAAGAAAGAAGAGGAGAAAAAAGGTAAGCACCCTAGCTGTGCAGGCATTTCTTTTTTTTTTTCTTCTTTTTTTTAAGTATGTTTATTGAGATTTTTTGATATAAGGAACCCCCACCCCCCCCCAAAAAAAACCCCAAAACAACAGACAACACAACAGCAAGGGCAAAAACACACAAATAAGGCAAAAGATTACACTGCAACAACAAAAATACTACTTCAACACTGGCAATAAACAGAAATAAAACGCTAAGGTGGTAGGCTGAATTATTTGTGATTGATCAAACAGGACTTTGTTTTAATACACGATCTAAAAATGGCCGCCACACATCAAAGAAATTACTAAGATTGTCTGCTAATGTGTACCTAATTCTCTCCATATGCAGTAGAGCAGTCAGTTCTGTCAGCCACATTTTGAATTGAGGTACAGTATCCGACTTCTAGGCATTTCATAAGTGATTATTTAACAGCACAGACTGAATTAAACAGCAGGTGGTAAATGTTGAGTTTCCTGTGAGGAAAATTGGCAATGAAAGTGAATTCTTTACATTTATTTTTGAAAAACTGCACTGTTATTGGCGCACCTTACACCCTATTACTTTTTTTAGTGTTCAGCATTCTTTTCGATGATATCTTAAGGGCAGCTGGAGGAGTGAAAGAAAATACATACTATTTTTAATAGTATACAGTATGTATTATATATTTATTATTGTAACAGGTTTAGTTTACAATATTACATATTAAAAAGTGCTTAGGGTTAGATAAAAGCACTAATTTATTGTATGTGATTGGAGACGGCCCTTTAAAAATGGAAAGGTGCTATAGGAGTACCAGTCGACTTACTGTTACCTCAGAACTTGTTTTATGATGTTTTTACTCATCTTATCTCCAGTTTTCAGTTAGTAATAAATAAATTATTTTCCTCACTGACTTTCAGCAAGGAGAGGCTCTCAAAATAAAATGTTTTTTTAATGTTTACTACATAAATTAAAATAATTTACCTAAAATCTTGGTTTTCTAATTCAGTACTCAATGGCAGTCACACAACATAACAATATATGCCTTACAGTTTAAAGTGGTGATAAGACTTTAGTTGAGGGACAAATCACTGTCCAGTTACATTGTACAAAACCTGAATTAGTGCCCCTGCCTTATTTTGCATGTGCTATATGTCCCACTTCTCTCCCATTAGCTCATATTTGTTTTTCTTGTGTCTCATACCAAGTGGAGGGCAAGCTCGATTACTCTGCACTTTTTCTGAGCAGTTGCAGCAATGGTCAAAGTTTTATTATTGGTGTTACAAAGCCAGATCACCACAGTTATAGCAGTATTGTAATTGATGTTTGCCATACTTGTATCTCCTGGCATTGATCTGTTTAGCTTATTTTCAGTTCCACTCCTTTAGAATAGCATTGCATGATTCCCATTTCAAAAATAATCCATATTTCTCATACTAGTCTTTGGTTGAGCATTTCGGTACGTCCTTTGTCTGCAATAGGCTGTTTTAGTGTGTCCTCCTTTAAGACAAACCTTTCTCTTGATTGGCTGTCCCTCCCAGTCAGCAGGCTTGAAACAACAGGTGGGCGAGGCTTCTGTGCTCATGCCAGAGCCATATTCCTGAAATGACCATGTTCAGGATCTCTGCTCTAATTCACGTCATACAGAACCAACAGTAGGAAAAAAAACCCTGTGACACTGAGTGTTTGGAGCAGTTTGAAGCCTGAACCTTTCACTCTCAGAGACTAATTGGAATGATCTAACTTTTTTTTTTTTTTTTTTTTTTTATAACCGTTGACCTTGATAACATGAGTGTCCACAGTTGATACAAAAGTCAGAAAGAGCATATTAGGTGTACTTTAATAAACTTGTTAGTGTTGATAAATCTATCTTGTCCTATGCAGTGTGTGCATGTGTGAAAGCAGTCTCCTGTTCACTCTGAGTAGAAAAAAACAGCACTTGTTTACACTGGCAGAACACAAAACACAGTTGAAGCTTATTACATTTTGTCTCATCCTTGTGCTAACAATATACTCACTTATTACTATCAAACAGACCTTTGACAGTAATATCCAGTTGTTGCCATGTGTAGATACATTTCTGATTGGCAGGTCAGGCTGTGACTTGGGTCATGCACACTGAAGTTCAGAATTGAGTTAAGAAAGCTGACAAAGTGCTTAATCCTGCTTGGTCCTCTGAAAAAAACGTGTCATTCATGTGACTGATTTCCTGCTCTGAGATGGTCTATTAAGCATGTAATGGTGTCTAGTCTGATTCCAGAAATGTATTGACACAATCCCAGCATTCATAGTAGTCTAGGATTAGTAGCTAATTGTTCCTAGGTCCACTGCAACAACTGATTGTTTTCATCTTGAATTCTCTCTTTGCAGCAAAAGAAGCGGCGGCGGCAGCAGCGGCAGCAGCTAGAGGAATAAACTCCCTATCTCTCAAATGATGCACAGTATCCAAAGCGTTTTCACTTGCGCATGGACTGAGGCAATATATCTTTGACTATTTTTAAAGGAAGATCTAAGAAGAATATTTGATATTTACTGTAACGTGTGACCGTCGGAGGAGACACCGGTGAAGAGGGGTTGTGTATATTTTGGCGTGGGAATAACGGCCTCGTTCCTTCCAGGAAGTAAAGCTACAATTGAAATCAAATTCACGTACATTGGGATGAACCCCTCGATATTAAACGTGGTAAACTTATCATTGTACAATTCCAACTTTCCTAACTGAGCTTTGCCACTCTTTTTTTGTTTGGTTTTTTTTGGTTGGGAGGGGGCTTACATTGTATATAACTGACTCATGAAAATATTTCAGATTAATAAGATGAACCAGTGAAATGTGTCTGTTCATTTATTTGCTTCTTTACTGGTATGTCCTGGTTTAGAGCAGGCTTTTGTAACTTCAGGTGCAAGAGTCCACATCTGGGCCTGCTGATATGGAAGTCAGATGAGTCACTATTGCAGATATTTACTTTGTGGAGTGTGCTGATTCACTGCAGGTTTAGACAGCATTCTTTAGGAGGATTTAAAAAACCAAAAAAACCAAACAGTTATCAGTTAATGTAACTGATAAATTAAAATGAGTAAAATATGGCTTTGGAAGCATGGTAGTCATTGGTATAATGCATGGAAGCATTACCTGCAACCCGTGGAGAATTAGGAGCATTTAAATAAAGATTTGACCGGTGTCCCAGATGCCACACTCGTACTACGACATAAAACAAAGCTCATGGCACGAGGGGTTCAGTGCATGTATTAGAAATTAAAGTTTTAATCTAACCCTTTGTCGCTATCAAATTATGTTTATTGCAATAAATTAACTTTCACGCAAATAGGATAAATGGTTTCTTTATCTGAGACTATCAATCTAAATTAGACTCACATGAATAACTAAGTCCACCCTTACTGTTTCTTTCAGAATTAAGAGGGTAAGTAGCAGCAAGTTCTGCTAATCAAATGAACTTGATAAACTGATCATCAGTAGGTGTGAGCACCTCCATAAAAACAGAGGTTTTTTGTCAGTTTGCTGGGCTGTGTGTATGTTAACACAATGGCAAAGAGGAAAGACCTCAGCACTGATCTCAGAGGAGGAATTGTTGTTGTACATTAATCTGGGGGCATTATAAGGTCATTTCTAAACAATTTGAAGTCTTTCATGCTGCAGTAAGAAAGATTATTCACGAGTTAAGAAGTGGGCCCACACAAATTCCACCACAATGATGTGAGAGACTGATAAAGACGCAAAAAAGCCAAATGGCATTTTACAAACTTCAGTCAAACCACAGATGCAACACTGTAGAAAAATACAGAACTGCAGTTAAATACACATAAGAAGATGCATCAATGAAAATAGGACTCCCAAAGAAATAAATTATACATTTATAATGAACTGAAATGGCTGAAGCTATTAATCACATTTATCTATCCTTTGATCTTAACTGTGGACGATTTAATATGAAATTAATGTGATTTCTGTTAGATGTGTGTTAAATAGATGGTGTTTGTGGTGGCACCAACTGTCCAAAGTTAGATATGAGAAGTAGCATTTTACAGCTGTTCTTTATCATGGTATGCATAGATATACTTTCACTGGCCACTTCATTAGGTACATCTTTTTAGGTGCTCATTAACTGCAAATATCTAATCAGCAAATCATTTGGTAGCAAATCAGTGCCTTTGGGAATGCAATGATTTGCTTTGAATGACATCAGAATGGGGAAGAAAGGTGACTTAAGTGACTCAAAGTGGCTCAGTGTTGTTGGTGTCAAACATGCTGGCCTGAATATTTCAGAAACTGCTGATCTGCTGGGATTCTTCCACATAACCATCTTAAGGGTTTATAGACACTGGTCTATTTGAGGGACTGAGGAGTAAGGCACAAGGACAAAAGTATTGTTTGTTTTAACTGAATATAAAATTGTACATTAAAAATCCAGAAAAGCAGCTACTAAACAGGGCCAATGTGAGGTAAGTAAAAAAAAAACCCCCCACTATGGTTAATTAACAATTAACCCACAAAGATATCTAAACATGTAGGCTAGCCTGCCATGCACAAAAGAGAGGAAACATCTACACAAACAATGTCCATGAATAAACCTGATAAAAATGAAAATAAGCTAACAAGTCAGAGACTTTAAAAAGTAAAATTACCCCTCCTATTATTAATGACTACATTTCCAAGAAATAAAATTCTTTGCAAAGTTTTCCAATGCAATGTCTCCTGCTTTCAGTCCACCGTAGGAATCTTGTATTGCCTTCTTTACTCACCACCCAATTGTTTAGTGATCAGTGGAAAAACCACAAATATTGAAAGCTTATTAGAAGATAAGACCAAATTGTTTGCTGAAATAAAGATGTCTGAGAGTAAGATTATGTGCCAAGTGTTTACTTGAATATATTTGAGTGAAATACTGCTTACCAAACTAAAGAAACACTAACACTTTGGGATGGCTGGTGTGGTGGAAAAGGACCAGAAGCCACTTCTGTAAAAGAACAGCAAACTGAGGGTAGAATTCACAGAGGTTTTAGGCAGCAGAAGACTGGAAAAATGTTGCAGTCTGATGAGTCTCCATTTCTGCTCAGATAGTAGGGTCAGACTTTGATGTAAGCACCATGGAAGCATGAATACAGTCTGCCCTTGTATCAGTTTCTTTATTTAGCATGCTTTATTTAGGTCTCTTAGTATTAAGTGAGCATCATTTAAACCCTACAGACTCCCTATACTGTTGACAGTGTCCATCCCTTTATGGCCACAGTGGGCTCATCTTCTGATGACTGCTTCCAACAACACAAAGCTCAGATAAGCTCAAACTACTTTCTTGAACATGACAGTGAGTTCACCGTACTCAAATGAACTCCAGCACCTTGTTGGATTTAAATAGTTGAAGGGGTGGGCACCAGCAAGGTGTAACTAATGAAGTGGCTGCTGAACCGCTGCTCACTGGATATTTTCCCCTTTTCTGATCATTCTCTGTAAACTCTACATATGTTTGTGTGGGAAAATCCCAGCAAATCCTCAGAAAAGACATTTAAATCACCTTTCTTCTCCATGCTGATGCTTACTTTGAACTCGATCTACATATCTAGAGATGCAGATAAGCTGTCATGTGATTGGCTGATTTGACATTTTAGTTAATGAGCATGCTAATAAGTGTGCCTAATAAGTGTGCCCGGTGAGCTGTTCTCCATTTTTCCTCACAGTCGTCTTCATGTCTTTGCCCGTAGCACAGGGTGGCAGTAAAGAATATAGTACGCAGGATAAAAATCAAATGAAGAAGAAGCGATGCGCTGATTGGTGGAAAGTTTGGCGGACTTTACCCTCCGCTGTGAAGCAGTTCTACTGTTGGCGCTCCGGGGCTCGAACTTCAGCTCAGTGTACGGCTGACAGCGCGGGAGTCTCTGCAGACGGTGAGTGAGCTGGTTAATGTTTCACACACAGAGGACGGTAATGTTAATGCGAGCAGCGAGAAAATATGTGGAGACATAAATGTGTTTTGCACTTTAACCTTCGTTAAAGCAGATTAGCTCTGCAGGTGAAGTTTTCACGTTTTGTGTTTTTTAAACTTGGTGATGTGTTCAGGGGTCCTCTCAGTTCAGGTTTAGCCAGCGTGTGCACTGCACAGCTGTTGCTGTCTTTCTGGGTCAGTCAGCAGATGATAAGAGTAATGAGAAGCATGCGCTGCTGGGTTACACTGCACAGATACATGACTGTCATGAGGAGACACACAGGAGAGACAGTCTGATAAAGATCCGGCAGCTGCGTATTTCATGGAGTAGTGAGCTTGTTATCTGGGTTACAAAATAACCAGTGATACGGCTTATTGTGTAGTTCAGTGACTGTTTGGGCTGTGTGACGGTTCAAAGTTTAGCTGATGAGGCCATATTACCTCATACTGTAGCATGGGTGGTGCTGCTGCATATTCACTCTTTGTCTGAGGCTTTGTGCTGTAATAATGGAGCATCTGTAGGGCCAGTTTGTCAGCAGCACTGTCTGCATGCTGTATCATCACACACAGGTGTTAATTCCTTTCAGATTGATATTGTTTTTGTTTTTATGTCTGTGTAAAAGTCTCATCTTTTAGATTTCCACTTTGTGAGACCAAGAAAAAAAACAGCAGTCATGTCTTTATCTAACGGCCATCATGTGAGCAAAGAAGAATGGGAATCGCACAACAAGATGCTGCTGGAGCCGCTGGCAGTTAACGACTCAGAGGTTTGTGTTTAGTGGAGGTAATACAACAAATTACATATTAAACGTGTACCTAATAAAGGCCCTTTGAGAGTTCCCACCTAACAGAAATCTGTGTGTGTGTGTGTGTGTGTGTGTGTGTGTGTGTGTGTGTGTGTGTGTGTATTCAGGTGTTCTCCATTATTAAAAAAGAGAAGCACAGGCAGACGTACGGTTTGGAGCTGATAGCATCTGAGAACTTTGCCAGCAGAGCTGTTCTTGAAGCGCTGGGTTCCTGTATGAACAACAAATACTCCGAGGGCTATCCTGGCCAGAGGTGCAACGCTTAATCTAGTTAAAATCCCAACTGG
Source organism: Oreochromis niloticus (assembly GCF_001858045.2). Classification (NCBI taxonomy): domain Eukaryota; kingdom Metazoa; phylum Chordata; class Actinopteri; order Cichliformes; family Cichlidae; genus Oreochromis; species Oreochromis niloticus. The sequence goes on from NC_031969.2 coordinate 10,422,809, forward strand.
CTCGATCTCATTAGTGTGGCATTAACATTATGAACATTATTTGTAATGGTGAGCATGATTTATGTGTACAGGTACTACGGTGGTACGGAGCATATCGATGAGCTAGAGAGACTTTGTCAGAAGAGAGCACTGGAGGCCTACAGTCTGGACTCGGAGAAATGGGGTGTCAACGTTCAGCCATACTCGGGTATCAAATATGGATGCATTTAAATCTGAGTCTTGACTACACCCGGTGGCATGCAACATCTGCCGTGCTCCTGTCACTCACTGTCATACTGTTCGTGCTTCTCGGTAAGGGTCACCTGCAAATTTCGCCGTCTACACTGCTGTTGTGGAGCCCCACGGCAGGATCATGGGGCTGGATCTTCCAGATGGAGGTCACCTGACGCACGGCTTCATGACTGAGAAGAAAAAAATCTCGGCAACCTCAATCTTCTTTGAATCCATGCCGTACAAGGTATGTATGTGCACGTATGGTCGGGAACCAAAAGGTTCTGTGGGAGTTTGGAACAAATTTCTCAAAGATGCGATGCGCTCTGGTATTTCGTCACGACAGCTGGGACAAATCACAGAATCAAGGCGGTTATTTGAGTTACTGTTCCCTTCCTATCAGCTCAAAGCAGTTTGGCCATTCTTCTCTGACAGTGACAGGGCTTTTTCATCAGAGAACTGCCGCTCACTCAGCAGTTCCTGAAACACTCAGACCAACAATCATACCACATTAAAAGTCACTTAAAACATCTTTTTGCCCCCATTCTAATGCTCAGTCTGAACTTCAGCATGTCACGCTCATCATGTCTACATACTTAAATTCATTCAATTGAAGTCATATGATTTGCTGATTAGATATTGGTGGTGAGCAATTTCCAAGATTTTTGGAAACAAAAGTGAGCACTAGAAACCACTTTGTGGTGGGAGCAAACCATCTGGAACACCAGTGAGTACTTCAGACTCAATGAACTACACATCTGTGAAGTTTGACTGAATCTCCCATGGGTTGTATATCGTCAGATTCCTTAAAAGTGACCAGTATCTGCTGTGGCTGTCCATGTTTGTAAATGTAGGCAAAATCAAAACAACTGATTTCACTTTGGTTCAGGTTTTATCCAAAGTCCAACTACGTGGTGTTGTCCTCATCTTGTGTATAGCAGGTGTTATGTTTTGGTTATGATGTGATCTGCTGCTTCTCTGTTCATCCAGGTCCATCCAGAGACTGGCTACATCGACTACGACAGGCTGCAGGAAAATGCACGACTCTTCCACCCTAAACTCATCATCGCAGGTAGTGCATCCCTCCTGTGTTTTTTATTTTTTATTTTTTTACTCAGTGAGCAGTGACTGGGAGCTTTAAATCTGAGGGTATTTGGGGGAGAAGAAAAGAAAATCTCTACACTTTGTCTTTTTTTTCTTTCTCAGGAACGAGCTGCTATTCTCGCAACCTTGACTATGCCCGCTTGAAGCAGATTGCTAATGAGAATGGTGCCTATCTGATGGGAGACATGGCTCACATAAGTGGATTAGTGGCTGCCGGAGTGGTGCCCTCACCCTTTGAGCATTGTGACATTGTTACCACGACGACGCACAAGACACTGCGTGGCTGCCGTGCTGGGCTTATTTTCTACAGAAAAGGTATAAAAGGGACCTGAAGCCAAAAACGGCAAAGACAGCACTGAACTTTTTCTCCCTTTGTCCTGTTATAAATCTGCTCTTCCACACACTGATAATGTGTGAATTTACTATTTTTATTCGACCTTCTCCTCTTCTTCGCTCCATCTCTTCAGGCGTGCGGAGTGTGGATGCCAAAGGAAAAGAGACTCTGTACAACTTGGAGTCATTGATTAACCAGGCCGTGTTTCCCGGACTGCAGGGAGGACCGCACAACCACGCCATCGCAGGTATTAACTCATCATTTTCTTCCACTTTCGCTTTTTACTCTTTCACGTCTCTCACTGGGGTCATGTTTTGTTTGTTTCTTTTTCAACAAATGGCAGGTGTTGCTGTAGCTCTGAAGCAAGCCATGACACCAGAGTTTAAGGCCTATCAATTGCAGGTTCTCGCTAACTGCAAGGCTCTATCCAGCGCTCTTGTTGACCATGGCTACAAGATTGTCACCGGTAAGTACTGCAGAGCACCATAATAGACAAGTGGAAGTGAAAATTGCCATGACAACCAGCTGAAATTACACTGAGTGGGAGAAGAGCAATCAACATGGATGCAAAAAGTATAACTAAGCCCATTTACTTTTTATTTTTTCATTCTTCGGAGTAAAAGAGGCTTGAAATTCCCAATCCCGCAATAACTTGACCAACCATCCCTGTTTATAAATTTCAAAAGGCCAGCATCTTCATGTGTGATCTTCACTGTGAAGATCCCGTGAATGTTTCGGAGGATGGAGAACGGTGTGGATGCCCAAGAACGAGCGTTTGAAAACAAATCAAATGAAGGCATCAGAATGATTCCAGCAATGTGTCCAGCAATGTGTCCACCAACAAAGACTGTTAGGGAGAACTTTGCACAACATGAAGAAGCACATTTATGCAAAGGTTATCCCACGGTTGGGATAAACTCGTGAAACAAATTGAAGCAAATCCAATGTATTTATTTTTTGGAAAAATATGTTCATGAGACTTATATCTGGAGAAGGCTGGACATCACCTGGGTTGCCAAGGATGAAAGAGTTCAAGTTCAAGGCTGTGTTAATGGTTTTCTTTGACATTAAGAGCATAATTATGGATTAGAGGACGGGGTTCTAGAGGAATTAACAAAAGGGATTGAACCAAAACTCTATTATAAAGACGTTCTCGAACATTTTCATCTAAGGGTGAAGAAAAAGAGGCTACAGCTGTTGGAAAGTGGTTCCCTCTTTCATCAGGACCCACACTGCTCTCTCTGAAGGGTTCTTTGGCCCACTGCACACTCTGTATTTTCCTGATCTTGCACCATGTGACTTTCTTTTCCCTAAAATCGGATCTGCTCTCAAAAGAACTGATTTTGAGTCTTTTTCAGAAGTCAAGAAGAAAACGATAGCTTTTGAGATGCCTAATGAAAGATCTGCTGCACTGCTTTGATTGGAAGACGAGAGTGCAGCCGCGTGTAGGTGCAAAGGGGAATATATCGATTCATTAAAATTGAATTACAGCATCAGCCTCATATGGTCGTTGACTTAACTGATGATCCTAAGCCTGAGTGAGCCTGAATGGTTGACCATCTCTCTGTGATGGAGTAGCCTGCCCAGAGTGTAGCTCTCCACATTCTCAGTGGCGTTAAGGAGGATGGATGATTTGTAGCCTCATGCTCATCTAATGTTCCTTTTTGTAATCTCTTAATGTGCAGGCGGCTCTGACAACCATCTGATCCTGCTGGACCTGCGCAGCAAGGGAACCGATGGAGGACGAGCAGAGAAGGTCCTGGAAGCATGTGCCATTGCTTGTAATAAAAACACCTGTCCAGGTGAGTGTGGCAAGTAAGGCGCATTTCATATTTAAGATAAGAAGAACTTTATTTATCCTGAGGGAAATTCTTTTGTCATAAACATGCTCAGTGCAGCAAGAGAAGCAGAGGAATAAACATATAATAAGAATTTTTTTTTTTTAAAGTAGATAGATCTGTTTTGCTTGCTTGATGCCTCTGTAAAGTCCCGTTCTTAGTTTTCCTCATACATCTTTGTAGGAGATAAAAGTGCTTTGCGGCCTAGCGGCCTGAGGTTCGGCTCGCCTGCTCTTACCTCCAGAGGCTTGGTGGAGAATGACTTCAGGAAGGTGGCTGAGTTCATTCACAGAGGTAATTATTTTTCTTTAAAGGAGGAACTGGTATAAAAAGATTTCTCACAAACAAAATGTAAATAACCCATGCTTTCCATTCTTCCGCAGGCATTGAACTGACTGTGGAGGTGCAGAAAAGTCTGGATCCCAAAGCCAATCTGAAAGAGTTTGTTCAGGCATTATCCCAGGGAGAGAAGTTCCAGCAGCGGGTAGCAGAGATCAGGGCTGAGGTGGAGGCTTTCGCCGGACAGTTCCCAATGCCGGGTCTACCTGAGCTGTAGAGCGCAGTTCAGACTCTAAATGCAGCTGAACGGATGATTCAAGAAGATTAATATGAAGGCACATGATGCTGGGTTTTTGGTTTTTTTCCTTTATTTTGACTGTTGACTCACAGTTCTCATGGATAGACACGATTTCTGTTCAAACCGATTTAATGACCATCTAATTCTGTGTTGTTACTGAGCCTTTCCCATTTTTACATGTTTTCCATTTAGCTTCAGGATCGGATGTTACAATCATATTTAAGCTTTGAGCTCATCAGAAATCTCACTTTCATCTGTATTAAGGTTACACTTCAGAGGTTTTGTAGCAAACTACCACATTTTCAGTATATGATATACATATACAGTATTGTAAGTACAACTTATTCAATTACATTTTGAATAAACTAAGAATGAAAGAAGCATCAGCTGTTATGTTTTGTTTTGGGTTTTTTTTTTTTTTTTTTTTCCAGTCTAAGTACATTAGTGCTCTGGACTCTGATTACGTTAAGTAGATATTAGAAGCTTACAGTGGTTTAATAATCTTGATTTAGCAGCAATAGAAAAACAGCTGACGCTGGCTGGAATGTCATTTCAAGAGAACTGGACAAATAAAAATTCTGGTAGAATAAAAGTTAAGGGGTCATAAAATTCAAATCACCCTGATGAGAACGAGTCCATGGAGAGTTGAATATCCAGATCCTGTGAAAGCTGGATGTTGGTTTCAAAGGCTGAAAATAAGTTTTCTCCAGTAGACACTTTTTCTTCCTAGTACAATTCTCAGTGAAGAGAGATCCTGGACTTGGATTTTCACTCAAACTGGATACCGCTGTATGAATCTGTATATGCTATCACATAGTCTCTTTCTGGAAAAATGGTCAGTAATCCTCAAAGAACAGGTGATACAGGACATTAGAAAACATCGGATGCCAGCATCATGCCATGCTGTTTCAATCTTTTTTTTAAAAAAAGGATATCTAATTTTCTACCTTTCATGTGTTGTTTTTGTACCAATTTTAAATTAAACAACAAACTTTATTTATGTCCCAATTTTATTAGAAACGAGGATCTGATATGTTTCTACTGAAAATTACAAATGTTGGTACAATCACTGCTTTGTTTTTTGTTTTTTTTTTTTTGTTTGTTTTTTTAAAATTTTTCTTAATCTATACATTTGATTATTTAGATTACAATCTAACATTTAATGTTTAGCTCTCCATCAATGGACAAGAAGCTCAGTTTGAGAAGCGTTGATTTAGTGTTTGAGTTCAAATGAGCCAAAAGCAGGTTTTGCTCAACATGAAGATCAAAATAACACATCCCAGTACCCTCAGCTTTCACACTGAGAAGCTCTATAATAATCAGAATAAATCCACGAAAGGAACAGCGATGGATTTTATAAAGAGAAAAAAAAAAAAAACAGTGAAGCTGAATGAGACCTTGTCTGGCCTCTGAACCACACAAACTGATATAAAATATGTTTTGTACCAATGGTGTCCGACATAAAGGGGCACCAAAATCCAAATGTAATAAATTTTTACATCTTTTCCTACTGATAAAGAGCTCCCCCCCAGCTATTCATGCTACATTACAGTAATTTCTGGTTTAATTCTCTTACAATCAGATTACAAATGATCTACTATAGAAATTTCTGTTTTGGCTCCACAGTTTTTTTCTGTAATTTTTCTCATTTGTTACAGTTTAAGCCCAAAGAGAAATGCTGATAGATTTTACTAAAGCAGCATTTCTTCATCATGTAGAAAAACTTAAACTTTCTGTCGAGTTGTGGATTTAACGAAGCGCTCTGCGATCGTTTAGTCTTGTCTGATTTTGTCAGGTCAGAGGTCAGCCTGCGCGCCTCCCATCATCCACACAGAACAAGGAGCAGTTCGGGGACAAACAAACATTTACGGGACGGTCCGTGTCCATGGCTTGTCTTTAAAACCGACATTAGAGCTACAAACTACGGCGTCTGTTGTATTTTCGGTATCGGAGTTAGGAGTTGGGTGCTAACTTATCAGTTAGTCTGGCTAGCCGCCTTAGCAGGCTGAGAGGGAACCTGGTAGCTAGTAGCTAGACTTCGAGCTAGCTTAACCGAAACGGACATTTATCTGATCGGAGGAGTGAACAGACTGCAGCGGACATGCAGGACTTACTGGCCAACGTGGACCACATCAAGTTTGACCTGGAGATTGCCGTGGAGCAGCAGCTGGGAGCCCAGCCGCTTCCTTTCCCCGGCATGGACAGTAAGTGCTGGGATGCTAGCTGGTACTCAGCCCGCTGCAGGTTAACCTTAAGCGGAATTAACAGTAAAAGTGACGGGGAGAGTTGATCGCCACTGACTACTTATGTTTGTTGACCCTGTGATCGTGTGTGTCTCTGCAGAGTCCGGGTCTGCTGTGTGTGAGTTCTTCATGAGAGCTGCGTGTCAGAAAGGTAAAATCTCAACTCTGGTGATGTCACTGCAGCGTGAACGGCCCCAACAATGAACTCTTTAACTTCCGTAAAGTTAAAGTTTAGACACTTCACACCCCTCAAACGCACATATCGGTGCTGTTTGACCTTTTTTTAAGCAAGCTCGACCTCTCATGTGTAAATACAGCCTTAGATATACTGTTTACGGCTACAGTAGTACTGCACCTCACTGATTTCCAGGAATAGGTCATTGTCATAATGTTGTGAATTATATTACTCCTGTTAATAGCTCCAAGCGAAATTACCATTCCCCCCATCTTTATTAAGCGGTTTTGTAACCATTTCAATCCCTGCCATTAGGCCAGCCTTTGCTCATGTCAAAAAGTCAAAATGAAAAGTACTAAATTGTGTTTTAAGTGATCGGCATGACACTGAGAGCCATGTGTATCTTAATGAGGAGAAGGTCACAGAGTGCACTGTCTCTCACAGGTGGGATGTGTCCGTTTCGTCACATCAGTGGAGAGAAGACAGTGGTGTGTAAGCACTGGCTCAGAGGTCTGTGTAAGAAGGGAGACCAGTGCGAGTTTCTCCACGAATACGACATGACCAAGATGCCTGAATGCTACTTCTACTCCAAGTTTGGTGAGTTGACATCATGAGTGCATTTATTTGGTTAAACTTTCCACAGATCTTGTCAAATGAATGCTGTACTGATTAATGTTTTGTTCTGTGACCCTCACAGGTGAATGCAGCAACAAGGAGTGTCCTTTCCTACACATAGATCCAGAGTCCAAGATCAAAGACTGTCCCTGGTATGACCGAGGCTTCTGCAAACACGGTAAGGTCAAATTCTAGTACTAATACCACAAACCCACTGATTATAGACGTGGCCTGTCCTTTCTGTGGTTTAAATGGAGAAAAACATCATACGTCGGTCTTATTATCCTCAACTCTGTCTCCGTCTTCTTACCTCAGGTCCTGACTGCCGACACCGACACACCAGAAGGGTGATCTGTGTGAACTACTTGGTGGGCTTCTGTCCAGAAGGAAAGTCCTGTAAATTTATGCAGTAAGTAGTCGTTTTACATTTACTTCCTACACAACAGGTATGATTCCTGATAGGACCTGTGCTCCACATTAAGTTGGTTAAATCTGCCAAGCAGTTGTGCAGGAATTTCATTACATTACACTCCAGTATAAATGGTCTTTGTTTGATTTCATAATGATGGATAGCTGGACTAAAAGCTGTTTGAGACTTCACCCTGCAGTGACGTAAATTATACATTGATGTTCCTCCACAGCCCCCGATTTGAGCTGCCTATGGGCGCTTCTGAACAGCCTCCTCTCCCACAGCAAAACCAGAACCAGGCAAAGGTAAGAATACACACAAACACTCAAATGATGCATCCTGATGCTGGCGTGGATCCATCTCAGAGGATGAATCAGCATGGCTCTCGGTGCTCCTGTTTAACTATTCGTTCCTGTTGCTGAGGTGCACAGTGAAAACAGAGTCTCTCTGCTTGCCTCCTGCCGCAGCCCGTGCCTACCATTGGCCGCTCGTCGCTCTCCTTAATCCAGCTCACCAACTCCACCCCAGCCCAGCGGCAGCAGAACAACATGACTACTGTGTCTCAGCAGAACAATCTAAATGCCAACAGAGGGCCTCGTCCGCTGGATCAGGTCACCTGCTACAAGGTAAGTCAGCCATACATCTGTGTGATTAAAGCTATGCCAGTCTCTCTCTTTGGTCGTAATTACAATCATTAATCAAACTGTGGTTGGTTATATTGCCAAAGCATGCACCAGCCATACATTTAGATCATTAAAACCATAATTTTCTCAAGTTTAGATGCACTTGTAAGGTTTTACTTATAATACTGGTTTCCTTGGCATGGTTGCAGTTTGAATAAGATGGATCACTGGTGCTCTTGTGAATTTATCCAGCTTCTTAAAGGGGAACAATTTTCTGAATTTCTTGACTTTCCATAGTGTGGTGCTTTACACATTTGCCTAAAAGCAAAAGGAGGTGACACAAATCCCTTTAGGATTGTCAGGAACAGTATCTGGGATGAAAAATGTGCACAAGGGTCTGGCTCCTCAGTTCAAACACAATCTGGAATCATCTGTTTCAAGTTTGCTTCCCACGTTCTTCTGATTGGCTCGCTTGCAAATTGTATGCTCAAACACGTATGAATGTGGGTGGGGCAGCTGTTCCAACAGCCTTGGATTGGGGTTATAGGGTTTACTTGGACATTCACCGATATCATTATTTAAAAACTTGTACACATTGGTGGATCTAACAGCACATATCTAACATATGTGCTGTTAGATCCACCAATCTCACAGCACATATAACTGAAAATAAAGAAGGGAAAACATCCCTAAACCAATCTCCTTTAAAAATAGAGGATTTGTTTTTTTTCTTGCTACTGGGAACAGCTGGAACATGTAGTCAATGTCGTTAATCGCTTCATTTCTCTGTCTTCCTCTTGTCTGCAGTGTGGCGAGAAGGGCCACTATGCCAACAAATGTACTAAAGGCCATCTTGCCTTCCTGAGTGGTCAGTAACCTTCAGCCTCAAACCCCAAACACCTCAGTGCTGTAGCGCACCACCCCTGATGTGAGCAGAAGAGAGGAAGGGGGAAGACTCTGCTCTACATGCTGGTGTATCTTAAAGACTAACTGCCGCCCGACAGACACGGACAGTGGGAGGGAAACATTGCTACTTTTTCTGGGGCCTGTGGACACATGAAAGTGACAAGAAAAAAGGTCGTCCGGCCTGATTTGCTGGGTTTGTACAGTACAGGTGACTTTGAAGAGTCACTCCCGGGGTCCAGACTGCTGCAAACACCAATACAGGTGCTGTTGTTCCTCAGGTCATGTGACTGCAGCTGCCATTGCTATGTTCCAAGTCTGACCGTGAAAACAAATCGAACAAATGTGATAAACATCTTAGGAATGTAATTTAGCTTGTACTCAGCAGCCAAATCCACACTCGCTATAAAGGTCTCATTCTGGACATTTCAGCCTCGGTTTAGCAGCTGTGTGTGGCAGGTACAGCAGTACACAGCAGCTGGAAGAGACGCTTTGTTGACAGTCTGAACATATTCTGTCTGTACAAATAAATGTTCTTGTTACAGATTTTTTTTTTTTACCCCTCACACTTTTCTGATCTTCTCATAGCCACTTCTGAGATTTACACAATACACTCACCCCACACCCAACACAATACACAACATAACAGTAAATCCTTATTTTTATTGGTCACAACAAGCACATATGAACACAGAGCCGAGGATAGAAAGAGCTGACGCGCCCCTGAAGGTCTGCTGAAGGGGCTCAGTGGTACTTCCTCCAGCGATCGTGTTCTACAAGAAAAGAAGCAGAAGTCGTTTAAAATATTAGCTTTTTTTAACTAGTGAGGTTAGCTGTGACAGGAGTGCAAAGAAATAAAACAGGCTCTGTAAGCGAGTGTATATTTCTTACTGATGTGGTCGTATTCCCACAAGTAGCTGATGGCCACGTAGCCAACGAGCAGCATAGCTACACCACCGATGCCCCCCTTCTTCACATTGATGTACTTGTTGTAGTATCTGTCGTGGCCTAGAAGAGAAAACGGCACGGTCAAGTGTCCTGTTTAGTATTCAATACATGCAAGAGGAGCACTCATTCTGTGACCTTAATTACTACTGAGGCCACATTTTCAAATTAGTCTCCAAGTAAGGAAAGCTACTAGCACAGGGGTCAGCAACCTTTAATGTCAAGAGACATTTTTCAGCAATTTGTGACTCAAAAAAATAAAGTGCCGCAAAACATGAGCCTCATGTAATAAAGGACACTAAAATTATTAAGTGTAAAGTAGCCAAAATGAGTAGATTTCTTACTCTCCAGTGGACTTTCACTTTATTTTACTTATTACTAACAAAACAGAAGAAAAGTGGAGTTAAAAAATTAGTATTTTTAAATCCACTTTGAAACAGAACAGGTATAATTTTTTTCTACCCATATTTCTGTGCAAATCAACTTTAAGGGGCCCCAATCAGACAATATATCAAACAAAGTGAAATAATCTAAAAACTTTAAAACAGTCAATTTTCAACATAATTTTAACTAAAGTCCAGCTTTAGATGAAAAATAGTTGGTGGTGAAAGTGAAGAAATCATTCCATTTCCCCCCTACACTTTCTTGTTTTTAGATCTGGAATCCATGCCAATTGGGAGTTAAAACTACGCAGCCATGCTAACCAATTTTACTGAGGTTCAGCAAAAATCAAGATCAACATGAGCTAAGATGCACATCTTAAAATATATTTTTTTTAAGATTCTGTGTTTAAGGACACAATTGTACATCTGGTAAATATTGGGTGTTGAACTCCAGGGGCTGTGTCCTGCAGGTTTTAGATAACACACTGGGTCAACACACCTGAATCAAATGATTAGTTCATTGACAGGCCTCTGGAGAACTTCAGGACATGTTGAGGAGTTAATTTAGCCTTTAAATCTGCTGTGTTGGATCAAGGACACATCTAAAACCTGCAGGACACCTGGAGTTTGACACCTGTGCTTTAGATCAATGCCAAAAACCGAAATGTTCACACACACCCCATTGTTTATTTTTATATTCATTTCAATTTTTCTGATAAAGCCACTACAGCCACTGGAGAGGTTCAGGACCCCCTGTACTAAGGAAGCACCTAGCCAAAAGCAGAGCTGAGCCCTCATAAATAACATATTCCTTACATAACATAGATGTGTTACAGGTGAAACAGTAAAGATGCAATAAGCAGAAGTAGTTAAGGTGGATGGGTTTATATATGTGTGGGGGTCAAACATCCAAAGCAACCGACAGTGCACAAGAGAGGTGAGGAAGAGCGTGCAAGCTGAAAATATTTCAGGAGCTAAATAATCAGTGGTTAAAAACCAAGTTCCAAGAGGTTAAAAAAAAAAAAGTTTTCCCTGCCTACCAGAAGGAGTCGGAGCAAGTTGTACTTACCCCTGCGAATGGCTGAGAGGATGCCATTAGGAGTAAAGTCTCGACCTCCAAGCCAGGCTCCCAGCTGGTTGAGTTTCACGTCCATCAGCCGCTTCTCAGCTAAGGAAACTAAAAACACGTAAAAAAAACAAAAAAAAAACGTCACCACTGAAAATGCGCACTGTCAACAATGACTAAAACATGCTACTGAATTACAAACATTAGTAATCTAAAAACACATTTAAACAGCTTGTCTAACGAGACAAAATATGGCAACATCGTGTACCGAGGACAAAATTGTAATTTTCCTATATATTTTCTGACTATTTTTTTTTTTAAATAGCCAATTAACTATTACCCATTCAAATAATTATCAGGCTAACAGTTACGGAGGCTAATTAAAAAGCCGAAGCTCTTAATTCTGCAAAATAATTAACTTGTTAACAAGTTTTCAGTCTTCGCAGTAATTCAATAAAACTCAAAACACAGCAGCCGACTCGCTAGGATCTACTTTGACATTTACCAGGTGTGTGCAGCCGATTGTAATGACATAATGAATGAAATATTGCTGGACCGCTTTTCAAAAACACCATAAAGCACACAACAAGACACCCAGGTTAATTTTAAGTTAGTCTTTATGTTTTTTACAATTAAAGTTAGTCAAAGAGACCATCCTAGTTTGTGCTAAGCGCACCGTGTTTGCATGCTACCGAGCAAGCTAGCTACAAGAAAACGTTATATAATTGACACGTTTATCAGCAGCACGATTATTAGAGCTTCATCCAAGCTGGAGGTCACTCTGAAAGGTGCAGTTAAAAGTAAAAAAGCGGCCTGCGGATTCGTTTTTACAGTAAATCCGCCAATGACACGCAAAGTCCTTGACGTGACTCAAAGGGTTTAGTGAGGCCTTCAGTCCGAAAAAGACGTTCAAGTGACAAATTCACGGCTTGTTTGATAGAAAACACCCCTCAGTCCCCAAAAGCCTCATCATATGCCAAGATGATGACATATAAAACAAAAATAGGCCAATATTTTTGGGAGAAGGCACATTACGGTACCTTGTCTGTCCGCCATCTTGACCGGTGCAGAAGGTTTGCTGCAGGGAATGATGGGAATAAAAGGAGAAAGTGCATTATGGGAGGTCATGTAGTTTTAAAGTGTATCCACTAGAGGGCGGCAAAAGCAATAAAACCAAACAACATTATTATTATTATTATTATTATTATTATTATTATTATTATTATTGTTATTATTGTTATTATTATTGTTTCCCAAAAATGTACTAAATACATTAATTTCTTCTCTCTTATCGTAATCTGCCCTGAATAATACGTTCATGTCTTTAACCTCTTAATTTTTTTTTTTTTGGGTGTAAATTTGTATCTGTTCATCCGCCCTCACTTTTAAAAATCTAGAATTAATCACTTTTTCAGATATTTTTAATGTTTCTCCCGGTTGTCTGTTTACGTCTCTACATGTGTTAAAAAATAGGAACAAACTTGTCTGGCACATCATATTTGAAGCAACACTTTTGTTAAATGGTGTGCACAAATTTAATTAGAGTGAGATCTGCCCTTTATAACTTATTTATTTAGTAGAGACTTAAAAGATTAACTTGCACACTTGCACAAGCCTGCTTTTGTTGCCAGCTTTCCTTCCTGACTTTGGCTACAGCACCTGTGCTGCTAATACCTTGTTAGGATTACAGTTTTGCCCCACATGTGTGAAATTGGCACTGCAGATGCGAATAGTTGAATGCACCTCCTGGAGGTACTGATTTGTGCTCAGTGGCCTGGTCACAGCTCTGGATGGGAGTTCTTAGCTTGGCCCCTGCTGTGAGTTAATTTTTCAAGTGTGCATCACCTCAGGGAAGCCTGGTCTGCTTTGTATATCAGATAAAGATTTTGTCTGCCTCATAGAGAGGAAATGCCGCATTTGATAGAACACCTACACACTGGAGCTGGATTTCCGCCATCTGTGTTACTAATGGAAGCTGTGTTTCAAACAAACAGTAGGAGAAGCACAAGAGGCAGGACATGGAAGGACCTTAGCAACTGTCAAAGTGGCCATATGTGTTTTGGAGTAAGACAGAGCATAACTTAATGTCTCAGTTTCATGCCAGCAAAGGTGCATTGAGCCCCATGGAGGGTCCTTCCCCTGAGCTGTCTTTTCCGAGTGTATGTGGAGGCTGAAGATGGTTCAGAGACTTCCCTCATTAACTTTAGGACACAAGTGCCCTGCTCATGTTCTGTTGCATATTTTGTCCATGTGGTGATCAAAACGATGCCTCACCTCACAGATGAAGGGCTGATATGACAGAAGAGGTCAGTCCAGTGAGTTTGGAAACCCTTGGAGGGAAAAACAGCACATGTCCCAAACAGTCTCCTCGGCAATGAAGCACCTCTTATCTGTTCTGAAGGGCTCATTCGGATGGACACCACTGGAGCAGTGTTCATATCATTGATCAAGCCACTTCAAGACCACTGGAGTCCCTGAAAGAAACCTGAAGGCTGCTGATGTGAGCTTATAACTGATTTTCATCCTTTAGGGCAATGCAGCTCACAGAGTATTTCTCAAGGCACCTTAAACATTTTCTAAGGTTAATTGCTCGGTGTGGCCTCTGGGTCCATGCTAGCTCTGGATGTTCTCTCATTAGCCAGTACAAGGTGATCAGCGGGTGGGAATCGTGTTTTTGTAAGATCGTTGGCTGGGATGAGTCATCAACCTTGTTAAGTTGCGAGGGAACAAAACAGCCGCACTGGTCTCTGTGAATCTTTCAGGGCAAAAGGATTTTGAGAGGCCCGTCGAAGGCTACCACGTGGGATTTTGTTGTTTCGCTTGTGAAAGATCTGTGATTCACAGAAGCAGAGTTACCTTTGTAATGTACAGTTTAGGGTGAGCTCACAGCTTTCCCCCTGCAGCAGATGAAAGAGCAGGACTTCCATCAGTGCTGCACAGCGACGCTCAAGCATCCACATGGAGCAACACAAAGAGCTGAACTGAGAGGTACTTCCATTATAAAAGAGTCTCTTACTTATTTAAAAGGACTTCATAATACATTTAAAAATGTCAGGACTACAAACCCTGATTTTCCACAGCACACACGGCAGGGTGAAGTAAATAAGGCCCATTCTTCTTACACTGAAATGCTGTGCTGGGAAACCTTGGGTCACTGTGTTGCCTGCCTAAGCTGGGGAAAAGGGAAAGTGACCTAAAAGGGAAAATAATCCAAGTAAAGGGTTTTATTAATAAAAAAAAATGTAAAAGATGCAGAGCTGCTATGACCTTGAAAAAAAAGAGAAACAAACATAACAGAGCCCAGAATTTGGCAACCAAACAAGAGTAAGTTACGAAGGGTAAATCACCAGAAGACACACAGCTCATAAACTTCAAATCAAAACGGCTCTCTGGCACCAGAGTGCTCTGGCTTTATTGCTGAGTCAAGTCAGAAGTACAAAAGGGTAGCACCTACACCTGGAGAAAGAACAGAACACACCCACTGGGTCAAAATCACAGCAGGCCCTGCTGGGGTCAGAACACAGACCATGTTGTGGCTGATCAGGAGTGCTATTTACTGTAACCTGTGCAGAATTTGAATGGGAACTCTGCAGACTTATTTATCCAGGAAAACCTGTGTATGGTTCTTGTGCTGGCTGCTCTCCACGTTTTCTCTCTCTTTTTTTTAAAGCGTCTGCATTTCCATTCTTGGAAATAAAGTGTGTCTTTAACCACTCAATGGTCACAAAGTTATAAGGAAGTAGACCGACTTAGTGGAAACAAAAATGTATGAATGTACTGTTTAAAAAGATAAATATGCACATATGAGTGAGATTTCATTCATTTAAAATCAACTGGAGCTAGCAATGGGGATTAATAGGATCAAATCTTATCAAATGTGGATCGTTCAGTATCGGAATATAATCTGAGAAGGCACTATTGGGGTATCTAAACTGGTATCTAAAGACAGCATGCCCCGACTCTGTCTCCTTTAGAAAGCACAGCCTGTCAGTGCTCATGAATTCTGAAATACTGACCTGAAGGGTTTACTATTGATGTCCCCCGACACGCTATCAGACAGATCCTTTTTATTTTGGTTTCAGAAAAGGAGCCGATCGATGAGCAGCACAACAACAGCTTGTAGCACTTATACATAATGTACCTGAAGATATAGTCTCATTCAGAGCGGGGCTTGTGTTAGTGGGAGAGGAGGTGCTGTGGTGCTTCAGGTCCCTGCTAAACACACCCACCAATCAATAAACCCCTGTGTATCAACCCCACCCCCCAACCCCACCCCCACCCCCACCCATGCACACACACATAGACTAAATTATGCTTCGTGTGTCTCTGGCCTTCATCCAAGACTCAACACTCAGCACCAACCTCTTTCCTTTATTAGACTGACTTTCCTGCTTCTCTCTAATGACTTTCATTAGATGGACGACTCGTAGAGATGTCCAGCACCCACTATCCTTAGCTCTGCTTCTCCTTGTTGTAGGTGGATACATAAATACACTGTGTGTGTGTGTGTGTGTGTGTGTGTGTGTGTGTGTGTGTGAGAGAGACTCTTTGATGTTTGATGACTGAATTCTCTTTAATGCATGTTAACCCAAATGCCATGGAAGTGCAGCTCAGTTTTTATATTTTTGGTACAGAAGTATCTCTCTCATGCATGTTCAACAGATCCAGAGGAAGAAAAAAAAAATTTAATCAAAACATTAAAGACATAATCATAATTTTCATATGAGGTGTAGAGCTGTATGCTGTATGGTAATATGGTTCACTAAAATCCAAAGAGAAATAACACGTCAGTTATACTTCTGCGTCAGATCTTACGCCATAACCACGACCCCATTTTAATCCTACGTCGCAATCTTCTACGTATCTTGACGTGCACCTAACGAGAAACACGTCGGATCAACACACCAGGTAGACGCACGCCACAGAAGTCCTAATCAAGCTTAAACTTTTTAGCATCATTCAGCCCCTTGTTTTGGTTTTACAGCCCACATGTCTAATGGTTTTTAGACACAGCATTAAATTCCTTATGATGATCCTCCGTGGTGCAGTGGTTAGCACCTTCACCTTACATGAAAAAGATTCCCAGTTTGAGACCTAGGGGCAGACACAACCCCAGTCCAGGGGGTTATAAACTAATGCAGGCTTCAAACCCATAAAGAAGGTTGCTTCAGCATTAAGTATAAAATCTGTACCAAATTAAACATGAGGGACCAGCTGCTGTGGTAATGCCTTTGGAAGTAGAGGAGCAGCAGCAAGTACCTTATACAATTCTTCATAATGAAGTTTTAAAGAGCTCCCTGCATTACCTGGGCACAGAAGTAGCAGAGGAGCACTAAACCTAGATGCTCGCCTCATGACCAAAACACAGTTACATTTTGAGTATTGCAATTATTTACCGAACCCACACACCACTTTAAGAGTACACTTTTATCACAATATTGCTCTGTATCTACTGGATTGCTCAGTATGCTGTTAACTAATGATGATGAGTACGTACTGTGTTCACGGCTCACATCTAGTGCTGGTGGACTTTGTTATTTTCATTATGAAGACTTCATATGAATGTGGAGGTGTGTGCCTACGAGCACCTAAAATTACCAGTAACCAGAAGCACTCAGTGAATGCAAACCTCCACCAAGCCAGCTCACTCTCTGGACAGCATTTACTTACTAAGACAAAAGCATTGTGGTTTGTATACATCCATGTTCTGTTTAAACATGCTTTAAGTAGTTTGAAGTAAAAGTGAAAGTGCAAAGTGGAGCCTTTTGTTATTTACCCTGTTGAACCCATTTTGATATACTTAACATAATTTTGATCAATTACTTTAAAACAATTAATTATGTGGATTTAGTACATGTGTAGCACTGATTTCTTTGTTTATTAAAATTAATTTAAATGTTTAGAAATAAATATCAAGTGTAAAGAATTGATATTTAAAGGCCTGAGAGCTGAAGGCTCACATACTTCCTGTAGATATTTTATAGAAAGTCTAGGAATGACAAATAAGTCAGAAAGCAAAGTGCTCTTTTGGGACAACATGGTACAAAAAGGCCTTTAAGATGTGATGAGGCCTGATCATTCAGGCCTTTGAGTCAATAAAGAGAAGTTAAAATGGGAGCAATATGATGGATTTTTCTAGTCCCAAGTCCCTGTGAGCTTTTGGAACTAGATAGTGGATTAATGTGAGAGTTAAAGGACATTTTTGGCAAAGTTTCTACAATTTGGGTTATTATAGGCTCTTTGTCTTACAATATAAATGCCGCTGTTTTGATTTATCGCTATATAAATAAAATAGAATTGAGTGTGTGCTTTAATCAAATATGTCTGCTATACTATACAAAAAGTCAATTACCTGCAATGTCAGCCTACAGAAAACGGCTCAGTCTATCCACGTTGCTCTTCTCTTCTCCGCATGAAGGTCAGGTTCAGTCTCACACTCTGTGGAACCAACATCCTGTGTGCGTTTTACACACAGTGTGGGCCAGAACCTCTAATCCAATGTCATCCCTTGACACTGAGAAGCCGGCACCAACCTCCAGAGTGGCATTTTCCCAAATGCTCTCATCAAAACGCCTACATACACACACACACACACACACACACACACACACACACACACACACACACACATCGATTCACGCATATGCACAATGGCAGGCTGGCACACTGAGCAACCAACCGTGCAGCACAAACCCACATGTCTGCTGCACTCAAATTTCATTTGGGCTCTGAGGGTTACCAGCGAAACTGTAGCGTAATCTCATTTAGAGAATGGACCCAGAGGCAGACGTGACCCCGCAGCCAAGCTTCACCTGCTTGTTTATTAGTTTTGCTTGTTTGCTGCAGCGCTGCTGCCCAGCGGCCTCAGTGCACTTCAGAGGAGTCTGCACTAGCTACACACACACACACACACACACACACAGGCACTAGGGGACGTATGATTTTATTCCACCTCAAGAGGCAGGTGCCCTCGAGGTCTACCACAGAGACAGCTCTTTGAAGCTGATGGAGGGAGATAGAGGGAGAAAGAATGGGAGATGGAGGGAGGGGAGCTGGTTTGTGTGAGGGTGAAGAGTAGGCAGGCAGACAGGAGCGAGCGAGGACGAGGGGCTAGAACAGAGATATTACAAAAGGAGAAACTGGCAGCGGAAAGAAAATGATGGAGGGAGATGAAGGATAAAGAAGAGAAAAGAGGAGGGGATGGAGCCCCGTGTCTCTGCACACGGCTCTGTAATACACATGACCTTTAAACAGCCACACTGCCACTCTCTGCCTGTTCATCCATCCCTCACCGGACACATCCTTTTAGCTTTTTTCAGACTTTTCTCCATGTTTTACTTACAACTGCCACTTTTTCCCCTCCTCTCGGCCTTGCAAGAAATTCCTCCCTTCCCCATTTGTAAGTGTCACTCACTTTTTTGCTCATTTCCTCTCTTTTCTCTCTTCACATTGACCTGTTCTTCTCCACAGCTTTCCCCTGGCAGCCTCATCTTTTCTTTACTCGCTTAACATTGTTACAGATGTCCTTTTCTCATCGTTCTCCTGCTGCCGGTGACCCGGATGCTTTTCTTTTTCTTCCTGACGTCTAGAAATGTAACAAAGGTGGGAGGGGTTAGTAAGCAATAGATTTAAAAGATTTTCTATTACTACAGTAGTCTCATTAGAGATATGCAGATCATCAGGGGAGAAACTAAAAGGAGATCACAAGCCTGATGAAGGTCCCACAGGAAACTGGTGGGTGTGTGCGTGCGTTAGAGAGTAGGTGAGGCAGCAGGGTGGAGGAGGATGGATGCTACATGCACAGAAATGCTCCACAGGGAATATATTGTTCATCACAGTGATAATGGCTTCATCCCCTAAATCAAACTTTCCCATTCAAATCCAATCACAGCCTTAATTGTAAGAGGTGCTAATGGCAAGCAGACTAATCAAAGCTACACTTGTGGATGAACTTGATCACAGACGAGCACTTTATACATTTTTTAAGAGAGCTAAAAGAGAGAGCTTTCAGTTTATTGTCAAATTAATTGGCTGCCTTATTTACAACGTGGATCCCGAATGCTTGTCAGCATTGCTTGTTTTCATTTATTTAGGACAGCACCCAGCTGACTGCTCATTTAACCTTGAAGAATAATTCATGGTTTGAAAGCACGACGGCTCTGAATTCTATCACAATCCATGTTTAGTCGAGAAACAAGTCAGTATGTATTTTATTCTGCGTCCATGTTTTTCTTCACAGTTGCTGTTTATTTATCCTTGTATCTGTGGTGTGCTGTGCTTTATGTGACTGAACCCTGTAAAATTGTGTTGTGGATGCAAAAGTGCGGCTAGTCTCAAGGGTTGGGAATTAACAAGAGCTATATCATCAGTTTGACTCTCTGTACTGGAACCATGTTCAACTGCATCGTTCTACTGCAAACTTTGAAGTAATATTAGAATCTCTATCATACTTTTTAATTTGATATCCTGAACTGATAAGAAAGAAATGCATTTTTACTTACAACCCAAATTCCAGTAAAGTTGTCACGCTGTGTAAAATGGAAATAAAGACAGAAAGCAGTGATTTGAATCCACATTTTATTCATGATAGAACATGTCAAATGTTGTAAAGCGAGGAGGTGAAATGAAATTGTGAATGTGATGGCAGTTTGCCACTGTGTAGCATCAACAGTCAGTAAACATCTGGGAACTGAGGAATGTTGCTCCATTCATTCCAGTCTCATTTAAGATATATACCTCTAGTTCAGTCTTCTATAAGAAGCTACGCAACTGTAATAGATGCAGTTTAGCACTATCTTGCTGTAATATGAAGAAGACATCATCTGGATGAATACTGCACTAAAACCTGAATAAACCTTTTAGCATTTATGGTGCCTTTCCAGATGTGCAAACTGCCATTTCTGCACCCACTGATGGACCCCCGTACCATCAGAGACGCAGACTTTTAAACTGAGCGCTGATAACAAGCTGGATGGTTTCTCTCTTCTTTAGTCCAGAGGACACGACATCCATGTTTTCCAAGAAGAATGACAAAAAATGACCACAGAGCAGTTTTGCACTTTGCATTGGTCCATTTAAAATGAGCTTTGACTCGAAGTAAACAGTTGTGTTTCTGGATCATGTTAACATATGGCCTGTTCTAACGTGCATTTGTGGATGGCACGGTGAAGTGCCTTGACTCCTGCGCACAGAGGTTTCTCCAAATTGTCTGAATCTTTTGATACTTTTTACTGTAGATATACATTTTTTTCCGACTTTGTAGATAAAGTTTTGTGTAGATTGGTGAACCTCTACGTCTCTGAGGTGCTCTTTTATATTCAGTATTCAGTCATGTTACTGACCTGTTACCAGTTAGCATAAGTAGTTGCAAAATGTTTCTTTTTTAGTGCTACTTACTTTTCCTGGCTTTTGATGCCATAGTGCCAACTTTTTTTTGAAGCATGGTGGTTCCATCAAGTTCTAAACCCCTGATATGTTTTCTGTGCCCCACTGTGAATAAAATATGTGTGTATGAGGTTTGTAAATCACTGTATTCTGTTTTTTTTAGACTTTACACTCCATTGTGGGTATTTTGGACTGGACTCACATTTATCTGTTTAATGTATGTCCAGTATTCCAGCTTTTAGACCTGTTTTCATCTTCACTATCCTCCTGACATAAATCCACTGTTAACTCAGTCACTGAAATGCTCAGTCACTAACTTTGTCTGTGTGTCGTTTGATGCTGAGCAAGTATTGATAGAGCTTTTCACTGAGATCAGCTACAGGCTGTGTCTGAAAACCTTCTTATGAGAGCTGAAACAGAGTATCAGAGAACCATGGCCGGCCTGTGCAGGAGATTAAACACAGATTGGTCCAATTGTTTGGCCGTAAAATACTGCAGCGGGGGGGCAAAGAAACATAAAACCACAAGCCACACATTGAAAGGCACAGAATAAAACACGCATGGTGTGTTAAAGCCGCAAGCAAAGTAAGTGAAGTGGTGAAGAAGCTCCTCGTTACATATCAGCCTTTAATACACACAAGAGGGAGGCAGTGCTGAACTCTGACCCTCCGAGTGTCAGCGGTACAGAGCACGATGTTGGCATGTTCACACACACACACACACACACACACACACACACACACATGCCTCTTGAGGAAAAAGAAGAGAGCACCCTAGCATTATCTATATATCTAGGAGCTTAAATCAGTGTGTGTGTGTGTGTGTGTAAGTAATTTGAATGCTTATGCAGTGTATGTGTATGTGTTTGTCTGTGTGTGTGAGTGTGTTTTCATGCCTTTTTGTGTTACATAAAGGGGAAAAAAAATAAGCAGAGAGACTCGCTGGGATTTTGCCTGTGTTGTCGTGTAATTCCGTCCCAGCACAGATCACTGCCAAACATAACAATAGTGTGGATTTACAGCAAGTGCTTTCCAAGTGCTCAAGGCACTCTCCAGTCTTCACAGCTTCCTAGAGTGTGTGTGTGTGTGTGTGTGTGTGCATATTCTGTCTGAATGTGTTTTCCTTGTATATGCCCCGCGAGACAATAAAGACACTGAGATAATGTTTGCATGTGTGAGAACAGTGAAGATTAGGCGCTCATGTTTATGTATTGTAGGTGTGAGTGTGTATGTGTGTGTGTGCTATTTTTCACATCAGCCACAGCCAGGCTACTGAGACAACATTTGATTCCTACAACGTACAGTAAACCGTTTTATTTTAAGCTGAAGGCCTGAATCATGTTCTTCTCATTAACCAAAGTGGGTTTTTCACTGTGTGAGCATCTCTGCGTGCAGAAAATATTTACTGAAGCTCCTCTTTTTTATCACAGCCTTGTTATGGTGCATCTGTTGTTTTGTTGTGTTTTGATAATCGAAAGGAAAAAAAAAAAAAATCTGGCACCAACTTTTAATTTTCATTCATAGCTATTTTTAAGTCTTTTTTGATGCAGCGACCCTGGAATACTAAATACTAAAGTCTGGTTGAAATTAGCAGGCACTTCTAAGGATGTCATCTTGGACACAAATATGATATTCTTATGTTCAGGATCATATGACAAAATACTCCTGTGGACAAAGTGACCACACTGTTAAAATAACTTTGAGACATCTTCTTCTCATACTGAAGGACTGAAGGACACAGCCTGTGCAGCAAATGATTGCTGCTGATAAATGTTGTAGGTCTCCTTGTACGATCAACAAGAATGCTTTTTTATGACATTTTGTTTATGTTCTCAGGTGAAACAAAAGCTTGGTAGTTTAGTAACTGTGTGATTCAAAAGTTTTCACAGTCCTGTAAAAACCTCACTGCTTCCATTGGGATTAAGAGGATAAATAGCAGCAGGCGCTGATAACCAAATGCACTTGACTGATTGATCACCAGGAAGTATGAGCACCTCTATAAAAGCAGATGTTCTGGAGCATTCAGGTAAGTGCTAAGAAAACGCCACAATCTTCCCGGCAAATTTACCCCCGGCCTCAGTGCCCACAAGCAAAGCAAATATTTATCTGACATTATTCACACACATTCGACTGTTTTAGCATTTACACAGTCTGTGATCATCCAAGGAATCAACACACGGTCTGTACAGATGTCAGGCTTTGGGTTGCACTCAGCCTGTTCTGTGAGGCTGTTGAGCATCTGACTGAACTCACCTGCACTCCAGTGCTTTGATTTCCTTCCAGTTTCTCTCACTTTTTACAGATTTGGGTGGCTAGCTTTAGATAATGAACATGAAAAAAAGAGCAGTGTTGTGAAGTTAAAATTCCTAATCAGGTCACAGCTTCTGAATTTGGTATTACCACCAGTGAGCAGTGAGTCAGTGCCGACCTCTCTCTCTATATCTCTCTAGTCCACAATGCAGCACTGCGTGGCTGTTGAAAATCCTTCAATTTTCCTCTCTTTTCTCTCTTTGTCAGATCTCACTGGAGCCTCTGCAGAGTCAATACACTCTGACTCTTTCTCCCTCCTGCACCTGTTCCTGCCTCTCTACTTTTCATTTTCCCTCCAAACTCACACCAACAGAGCGCCTCTCCTCTGTTCTCTACAGAAAAGCCTGCAGTCTCCACTTCCTGTACATGCACTTTTATTTTTGATTGAACTATCCTTTACGTTTTACTCCCTCTTCCACGCTCTCTCTCACTCTCCATCTCATCTCTCCTTCCTCAGACACAACAGCTATTCTCCCCTGCTCTCTCACCCTTCGATTCGCGTGTCTTCATCTCTGCTCGTGTGAACTCCCCACCTCCTCTTCCCGCTTCATCTCTCTCTTTTCCCCCTCCTCGCTCCATCTGTCTCCATCTCCCGATGCCTCTGCCTTTTTTTGCTTCCACACCTGCTCTCTCCTTTCATCTCTCTCCTTCACCTGCCTCCCTCGCGCGTCGCCGTCACCTCCTTTTCTTCATATTTCTCGTACTCTTCCCCGTGTGATAGGATGAAGGCCTCCATCTGTCTTTGATTGTGGGTTTTTCGGGGGGGTCTTTTTTGCCTGTTTTGCTCTCATCTTCTTGTCATCGTTTTCTCTCATTCACTGATCCTCCTGCTTTTTTCGCCCTCCGTTCTGCCTGCTGCCTTTTTCCATCTCGTTCTTCGGAGGTGAGCGGAGGTGGTGATAGGCAGGAGTACTATCAGCATGCAGAGTCATGGCGCTGTGGCTCTGCCGTCATTGATTGAACCAGCAGCTAAATATAGACACAGCAGAGGCTCAGCATCTTTACCAGGCTGGAAGGAGGGATGGATGAGCGGATGGAGGGGCACACACACACACACACACACACACACACACACACACACACACATTGCTCTAAGGTAGTGTGGTAAAGAGCAGGATAAATATTGGATACAGATGATGAACTAGTACCACACATAGATACTACTGTCAGTGCAGCACCTCGGGCTATTGTTGGGAAGAAAACTAATTCCATCTGAGCAAAGGAGGCATAACATGCTCTGACCTTTTTACACATTCATGACAGAGAGCTACTGAGGAAAATATTTACGGGACACACACACTCACTCACAAAGTGTTGCATCCATGATTTCGGAGGATATCACACTGACATTTACTTCCTGGAGATCTAGTCTTACCTGAACCACCACCACTACTTTCTTTTAACAAAAAAGGTCTTTGTTTTCAAATTTAAAGGCTTGTATTAAGAAGAGTGAAGTCATAATGTGACTGTGCAAACACATTTAGGTCCTCCACAACATAAGTGAGACGTGGATGCCAACAAATCTACAGGAAGTCTTTTTTTTTTGGACATATTGCTGTGGGCTAAAACAACACGGCGAGCCATTACTATTCAACATGCAGCATAAATCCAGAGCTGTGAGCCTTCCTACGAGCTGAGCAGAGGGAGGCAGGCGCGCAGCCAAAACGAGGGAGCCGGTGAGACGGGCAGGCTGGAAACTCAGTTATAACCCAGGCAGACGGACAGACGGGTGGAGGGAGAGGAAGACAGGTGCACAAACAAAACAGCCAGCTAAAGAGATAAAGCAGGCACCAGATCCAGGGTATTTCACACAGATTAAATTCATCTTAAGGAAGCGTTTCTGGACCACCGTCAGAATGCCTGTTCCTCTGGCACAAGATCTTTTTGCGCGTCTCTGAGTATCTCTGTCTTCCCCTGTAGCTGTAACCACCGACTTTCTTTCCTTTCTCTGAGTAGCAACACAAGAACTGAAAGGAATTCAGAGATAAAAGCTCAGCTTTTTAAATTCTCCACGAACTAAAGGATGCAATCAGGGAAATCCAACATTTTTTATAATTAGTTTGGCATCAAGTTAAGAAAAAAGTTGCCTGAATGGGTCCACAGGTGATAAAAGCCTCCTGAGAGCCCCTCTTAAAGTGAACCTGTTGTCTTTTCCCTTACTTTTGTGTCAGATACAGTATATACTGTTACAAATGGTGGATCCTTTTATTAACCATAGATGCAGACTGCACTGCCTTTTCCGTTTCAAACTTCATCTCTGGTCCTGGCTCTTTATGACATCAAACAGGACAGGCGGCGCTGGCTGTAAACACAGCTGCCCTATCAATCTGCAGTACCAGCTTTTTGTTTAGGAGGGGCAGCCAATCAGAAAAACGCTTTCAGTGAGGGGAAAGAGTGCCAAACTGGAGCAGCCAGCTCTGTTCATCGAATTTGTTTTTCTTCTTTGAATGGTTTAAAGATACAAGGGAAAATGTGTTATTAGTGAGCTTTGCATTTTTAGGCACAGCTGTGAGAGAGGTATTGATCTTTTAATCTAACTCTGCAAGAAAACCAATAAGTCCCAGGGGCAGTCCTTTACATCTGTCAGATATATGTTCTGCTGTGGGGCATCTACAGTAAAGCGTACATACTGTAATTATGGCTCCAAAATTACACCCACAGTGTGATTCTTTTTGCTCATAATCCCCTGTCAGCACAC
Organism: Oreochromis niloticus; assembly: GCF_001858045.2. Classification (NCBI taxonomy): domain Eukaryota; kingdom Metazoa; phylum Chordata; class Actinopteri; order Cichliformes; family Cichlidae; genus Oreochromis; species Oreochromis niloticus. Next base: position 10,448,625 of record NC_031969.2, read on the forward strand.
AGGTCTGTGTATAAAGTGTGAGATGCGTGTGCAGTTTTCTAGTGCTGTGCAGCTTTGCTTTGAAAAGAATTAAATGTACATGGAGAAACACCGAAGCCTGAAATTTAATGACAAATGCGTCTTTTGGCTATTTTAATCCTTTCCTTTTGTATACGTGCAGAGTAACACTGGTGTGGAGACACATAATGATGGGTACACTTGTCTTTTTCATGACTTCAAATTGTTCATTTCTCAGAAATCGGTTTAAAAAAACAAAAATACACCTTGCTGTGCTGTGAGTCAGCGAATGCACTCTTTGATGATGTAGCACAGGGCTGTGATTTGGACTCATTTCAGGTATAAAGTAAAGGTCTGTGTGATGCCATTATGAAAAAGACAGACATACAAAATCAGCAGCATCAAAAAGTACTTGCTATGCAGCTGTGATTTTCTTTTCTGTAGAACATGCTTTAGCACGGCTCCCGCTGCTTCACTTTAAAAAAAAAATAAAATAAAATTCTACTTGTGTTCTCGCCCTGCGTCTTTTTAATTTGCGTGTCTTCTCTGAATTAGTCTGCCATGCGCAGCGTGTGCCAGGAAGAAATCAGAAATAGAAATCCAGACTACCAAAGGCATTGCTCTCTGCATATAATCTTTAAGAGATCAGCAAGCAACTATGTGCAAAAGCGGCGATTACTAAAATTCACCAAAGGACAGATTCAGCATTCGAATTGGATCAACCTTTTGTTTGATGCTTTACAGCATTGGAGCTTTTCTGTGACCAGTGATTTTAAGCCTGGAGATGAATGAGCTGAACTCTGCACGAGTGAAATCAACGCTTAAACTAGCCAGCTTCAGAGTGGGATTCAAACCAAGGACCTCACATCCTGCACTGCAGCAGCAGCAGAAACAATAACAGCAGCAGCAGCAGCTCCTGAGGCTGTTGCTGTTGCACTGACAGCAGGCCCACACCTAACAAGGCAGCTATCCTATTTAGTTAATTCCCGCCTGGCTTGGCTCCTTTATGGCAGCAGTGGGGGTGTGCAGCATGACGGAGAGCTTGCCAGTAATAAAGCATTAGCATACTGAACTGAACTGATAAACTTGTCAATCACTTGGAGGCCCCACTGCCAGCATTGTGTTTTGGTGTGTAGGTGTGCACAATTTATCCCCATTTCCTACCACCGTGTGTCTCATCCACGTGCTCTGGCGACACATGTGTATGCAGGTTATCACATCAGGCCAGTAAATGTTGAAAACAAGTGGGGGGAATGGAGGGACTGTTAAACACGTTTAGATGTGGGCCTGTGATGCACAGAGGACTGTGCTGTGTGAAGTAAGTGCATAATGTGTGCATTTTCTCCCCTTTCTTGCACTGAAATATGATTTTTAGTTGTAGTTTGATGACTTACACCCTGTAGCTTATAAATCTTTAAAAAATAAAGCAGCACTTTCAAACCTCTAAAGCAGGTGAGCAAGCTGGAACGCTGTTGGAGACGCACTGGGATGAATTCATCCTCTGCTCTATCGGTGCCTTTCAAAAGGCTGATTGCAAAAGATGAACAGCCACAGGCGGGTGCCCCCCACCCTCCCTCCTCCTCCTCCTCCCTCCTCCCCCTTCGCTTTCCTCATCCATCCATCCGCGCTTCCCTCTCCCTCTGCCTCTGCCGCTGGATGGTGCGATTTTAGGACCTCACGGAGGAGGAAACCCGGAGCTTTTCCCCTCTGTCTGATGGAGACGGCGCTGAGGAAAGGAGCGAGTCCGGTCGGCAGAGACCACCTCGAGGATCCTGCAGGAAGGACTTCGCTGCTTCTGTAGGAAGGGGATCGGACGTGTGCGCGAGCGCGAGAGAGAGGGGGAGAGGAGCGAGAGGGGAGACTCGGGAGGTAACGGGCCGTTAATAACCTGTTGTTGGTCTGTTTTTGTTTGTCGTTCATAAAGAGGAGAGCAGAGTGAGCGACGTGAGAGCGACACGTTAGCCGTGCTGGACTGACTGGGCTGGATTTCCACGGTTTCTAAAAGAGGAACCGGCATTATTATCTCTGTGCCGCCCTCCGCTCTAACGTCCTGCTCATGTTTATTTTCTATGTATTTATTTATTTTTTCATTAGATTTTATGAAAATCACGCATTTTTCTATCAAAAGCAAATGATTGTGAGTCAATTTGTTCATTTGCCATTTCTGCAGCCGTGCGCTCTTCAGAAGGCGTAAAACGAGATGTTAGTTTTATTTATTCCTTTTCCTTTTCTTTTATTTATTTATTTATTTTTGCTCATTTAAGTCAACAATAGAAACTGCAGCACATCAGACTGCAATTCAATTACAGCAGCTGGCTGGAGCCTTTTAATTTAAAAGGAGAAGGGCTGCGAGCGCCGCCCGAAGTCTGGACGTGGAATCTGTACAGAGCATAAACTGGGATCATTATCTGATCTAGAACAGCAGCCCGGCTTTACTTCATAAGCAGAGCTGTCACTGCTTTGTATTTAATCACCTGTTCCTCTGGGGGGCCACCGGGGCCCGCGATGTTACACAGATGATAACCTCCTTACATCATCTGATCCCACCAGTTTCCAGACAGCAGAGGATTAAAATAGAACATAAAAAGAAATAAAGCGGGCTTGTTCCGCACTCGGGAGCTTCGTGCTGTTGGCCTGGAGTGAAATCGCACTTGCAGGGCACCGGAGGTGAGCAGGGAGACTGGCAGCGAGGCCGCAGGGTTGAATTGTTGCCTCTTCTTTGCACTCCTCCAGTGTTTGCACAATCCAGCCAGGTGCGCACAATAGAAACGCTTTTGTGCTCTCTTTCTAGCCAGTTTGCATATGGAACAACATCAGCGGCCATTAATATTGATCCAGCTTGTAACAATGTTGACTGAAGTAAATGCAAACACGTATTGAACAGCAGCTCAGCTGCTCTGATGACAGAAGGGACTCCTCAGCAGCAGGCTACACTTTCAGTCATAGTGCAGAGAATTTATTGGCGTGTGTTCTGCCTGCTAATCAAGTTTCTCATTAATTGCTCAGTAGCAAAGGTCAGTGCTTATCTCATTTATAAACCTGCAAACTGACTAGATTTGGACTGTTGGCTACAAATAAAAATCTGGGCAGTGGTGACAACAAGATCCAAGAGTTCCAAGCGAGTGTTGAGGTGTTTTTGGTATTACATGCTGCAACTGTGATGAGCATCGTGCTCTGTTTTCTGATCTTTGTAGACAAAATGATTCAACAGGTGAAAGAATACAGCGGGCGTCTCTGCTGAATTGTAAAGGTGCAAAAATGCAAACTAGTAATCAATGACTTGAATTGTAGATGACGGATATTTCTGTTAGTCAGCTAATTGATTTCCACTTGGACCTCTTCCCCTCTTCTACACTGCACAGCAGCAGCTCTCTCGGCGCCTCTTCACTGAATGCAGAGATGCATTTTCGCTCACCTTGCCTGTCACTCAGTCGTGCATCCTTTGTCATTCTGTTTCTCTCTGTTAATATGCTTCTCACACTGACACACATACACAAACAGGGGGGCCACATTTATTTTGCTGTGTCTAACCTTGAGTTTTGTTATTTTCTGGAAAGCACAGACAGCTTGTGTTTTTTCTATTCTTCTTCTGTCTTTTCTTATATTTAATTCTGTGTCCTGTTCTTTCATCCCCTGCAGATCCTCCATCATCGGAAGGTCTCCTGCGTCTCTTCCAGGGCGTGCCTCTGTGATTGCGTCTAACATGCACGCTCGCAAGAGCGCACAGCTTGTCTAATCAACCACAGTGCGTGTTTCTTCGCAAACGTACGTCAAGTGCAGGAATGAGTTCGGTGGGCGCGGAGCGCCGCAGGCCCACGCCGGCCCAGACGCCCGAGGAGAGGGACGTGTGGAGGGATGGAGGAAGATCTGTTTGGAGGGAGGGCTGGAGAGAGGGAAGAGAGAGCGGCATTGTGCAGAGCTACAGCTTCGATTCATACCAGCTGGAGGAGGAGGAGATGAGTAAAGACGCCCCGGAGCGAGGAGTGCTGGCTTTGTCCGAGCCCGGTGAGGGAGTTTTTGTTCTATCTGTGCATGAGTGTGTGTAATCTACTATTTATAAAGAGAGAGGCGAGGAACATGGAAGGAAGGAAAGAGGTAGGTGTTCCAACAAACAGCAATTTGTCAAAGTGAAAAAAGGCACATTAATATCCTTCTACTCCTAAACACCAGGAACAAAGTGTTTAGATACGTGGACAGAGAGAAAAGTGTTTGCCAATGATTTTCCACCAGGAAATTTAAAATGCACCTTCTTCATTGTTTACCACACTTTACCATTATATTCTATATGTAAAGAATTTAGACAGAATAGCATTTACATGTGCTGTTTACATATTTACTGATTAACTGTTAGATATGTATTCAGAGGGCAGTTGATTTGACCTGAAACAAGCACATACACCACAACATTATGAGGGATTTGACAAGAGAGAGGTGGAGAAACTCAAACTGCATGACTGCGAACCTGAGCTGTCAGTGAGTGTGGATAACTCACCTTCACTGCATCCATCCAAATCAACTTTGTTCTGGTTTAAACTGCAGTGGTTTTTATTGTTGTTTGTTTAACAACAACAACAAAACACAACACTGTGCAGAAGCCTTGAGTCACTCGTAATTTCTTTATATTTAATTAGGAAAATGGGTGCAGTGATTTATTGAAACATATGCAAACATACATGTAAATACAGTAAATAATACAAAACAGAGTTTGTATAATTCTAATGAGCTTGAAAGCCAAGATTTGGTACGACCACCTTTATTCTTCAACACAGTCTGATCTCTTTTAGGCAGCTTTCTTGTCATTTCTTTAACTAGTCTTCAGGAATAGTTCTACAGGCTTCTTGGAGGACATTCAAAGCTGTTCTTTGGATGTTTGCTGCCTTTTGTTCTGTTCTCTGTCAAGATGATCCCACACTGTTTCAATAATGTCGAGGTCCGGGTTCTGGGGAGGCCAATCCATGACTGATAGTTTGCCACTGTGTGTTTTTCTATCCAGGGATGCTTTTACTGCATTGGCAGTGTGTTTGGGATCATTGTCAAGCTGAAAAAATGAAGCTGTTGCCCTATGGTATTGGTCGGTGGATCAAACTGTGATGACACTTTTCTGTGTTCATAATTCCATCAATTTTGACAAGATCTCTAACAACACTGGCTGAGCCTCCACCATGTTTTACAGATAGCTGTACTCACCCACTGTTGTACTTCTCTACTGACCTCATCTGTACGTACTAATGAGCCGTTTTCAGTTAATGCCTTTTTGGGAATCACCTCAATGGTACAAAAATACTAAGTTATTCTTGTCAAACTGTGTTGTGGCTGAAGATACAATTTAAAGTTGATTCTTTGCTGTTCTTCTTCTTTGTCTGTTACGTGGATTACACAACAGTGGTTCATCCCTTTTTTATATTTGAATGTTCCTCTGAAAATAGCCAATACTGGACTGAAAATGAGTAAAAAGGTAGCCAATGTAAAACAAAGAAAAAGAAAAAACGAAAGAGAGAGACAAAACTATTAAAGACCTTCAGAAAGTCTGAAGAACTTTCTAGAAAGTCTGGCTCTAGAAGCAGAATTGAGAAGTGGCTCAAGACTTTTTCACAGCGCTGTATTGTCTTTTGATTTATTGTCAAATACACTTTACAAAAGCAACTTACCAGAAAAAAAGGTTAAAAAAAAATCTGAAATAAAAATTTTAGTTATATTAAGCTTTAAGTCTCTTCCCCCCTCCCCTTTTTACCATTTTTGACAATGGGACTATCAAACTTCAGTGCTACAGCTAAGCTTCTATGCCAAAGCTACCACAACAGATAACTAATATGCAAACTGAACATTTTAAAAATGAACAATACTGAAAATGACATCAGATTTTTAAAGTCAAAGGTTAAACATAGCCATGCTGTTAGATTATTCCAGCCCACTTAACCTCTGGATAAGTTCTTCCAAACGTAGAAAACCGGTTGGAGCCTATCCCAGCTGTGTTTGGGCAGGAGGTGAGGTGCACCCCGGACAGGTCGCCAGTCCATCAAAGGGCCCTTAAAGTTTTGTAAATAATAAGTCAGAATGGATTTAATAAGCGCCTTGAAGATTTGTATGGGCAGTGCATGTAAGACACAGAGGGCGGTCTTGATAGCAAAAAATTGCTGTGTTGCCTGGTTACACAGGTTACACAAAGGCCATGTTAATCAGGTCACAAGTGACCAATGACGCACAGCGACGGCCTTGCAGGGAGAAGCTTTTTCTGCTGCTCTCTTCATGTGTTTCTTACTTATATTTTGCTCTTTTTCCTGCGTCCCCTTCTTCCCTGAAGCTGTCAGTCTTCATATTTCAGTCTGCAACAAAACAGACAGGGGATGCAATCTCCACAGAGTCTGCCTTCTCCTAGAAGAAAATAAAAGATGAAGATGTGGCAAAGCAGCCTCCGAGAATGAGTTAACCTTAAGATGTCATTTCAGTTCTGCAGCTGCACAACAACTGTGTTTCTGTATGTGGAGGACAACAGGTTTTATGAAGGTGTACACTGGTAGTGCACTTTGATTTTTATTTTCAGCAGCCAAATTAATTTTAAAAAGGTGAAAATCCATTTGTATGATGTCAGTTTCTTCATTGAAGGTTCTTCTGGTTTTCTTGTCCTAAGTTTCTGGTAATTAATAAGCTGTTTTTTTGAGGGGGTGTTATAATGTGTTATTACTGTTACTGTACATACTGATCCCAGCCCTCAGTGGGTGATGAATGTGGTTTCCATTGACTGTTGTTGCGTCATTTTGTTCAGAACAAATTGCACAATACTTGTCAGTATCGATTTTTTCAACTTCAATATTTAATTAGATCCGATTTTAATAGTTTTGAGCAGAAATAGCAAACAGTAATGTAATAATTGAACCCACAGACGCCCGTGCTGCACACACTCCATTAGCTAAATGCATTACATCTGTGTACCTATGCAGATATTCCATTAAAAAAAAACTAAAATAATCTATAATAATAGCGCTGTAATTAATAAAGGTCATTTCTGGCATTTCTGATCACTTTGGCGTAACACTAGGTACAAAAATGTCCCCCAGCTTTTGAACAATACTGTGGTTTTTAAAATTATTATTATTACCTATCAACAGATGCATCAGTTAATAAGTTTTTTGTTTCTATAATAATAAAGTAGTAACATGAGTCAGTGAGAAGGAAGTTTTTCCACTCAGTCTGCAGTAAAGCCTAAATTCTCATGATGAATGATTTGGGGCCATTAATATTAGGCTTACAGGATTAGGAAAGGATTAAGAACAGTTATATAAAAAACCTGCACATCACACTTTCTCCATGTAACCGATCTGGCTGGAAAACAGAAATGTACGAGTATTAACTGAAGCTATTTTGACAGCTAGACCATGATCTGAGATTCCCGCGATCAATCTTTCACTAACACAAGCGCAACAGTCGGTTCCACCATCAGCTGCTCCATCAAGTGGAACAGAGGCGTTCCTGCTGCCGCTGCACCTTTCTTCCTCCTGATTAGCTTTTCTGAAGACAGAGTGTTCTGGCTTCAGTCCTAATTCAGATGTTAATCATATCCCGCCGTCTGATTTCATGCTGCTTTAATTCTCTAACCTATGACTCCCATTTTGCTGCTCAGACTTTGAGGAACCGATCCCTGACGACCGTTACCATGGCATCTACTTTGCAATGCTACTGGCTGGAGTGGGTTTCCTGCTTCCCTACAACAGCTTCATCACAGATGTGGATTACCTGCATCAGAAGTTTAAAGGTATAAATATGGATGAGTGTGCACAAAGTCACGTGTGCGGTTATGGCGCCGCAGCTCTAGACTACGCTGTCACATCTCTCCCGTGTGTTTCAGGGACATCGATAGTGTTTGACATGAGTCTGACGTACATCTTAGTGGCTTTGTTGGCCGTCATCCTCAACAATGTGCTGGTGGAGCGACTCAGCATGCACACCAGGATCACTGTGGGTAAGTCAGAGAGGCGCCAAGAGCACAGATCGAGTGGAAAATTAAAAACTGTTCCATTAAAACTTACCCTGTTACTTATTAAATACTTTGGGTCCACACAGTCCTGAAGAGATCTACCCACAGGGGAGCTTCACTGAGAACTACAGTCATGAGAAAGAAAGCACATTCCCTTTCAATTCTTTCACACATCAGCGTGTAAAAAAATCATCTCGGCCTTCAGACTATTTAAATATAACCTCAGATATATTTTTACACCATGCCACTTTATTTTACAAACACTAAGCCAAAATGAACGGTAGAGTGTGTACACCCTATGATTCAGCAGCTTGGAGAACCACATTTGATAGCAATAATTGAAGAAGCTGTTTTCTGTATGACTTCAGTCTCTCACATTATTGTATTGCAAGAATGTCAGCGCAGCTTCTTTTTCAGCCATTCTGTCATAGATTTGCTGATATGCTTGCAATCATGGGCCTGTTGAAAGACCCAGCCTGGGCCAAGCTGTCAGACAGATGGCCTCACATATGACTCTATAATACTTGGGCATACATAGGATTTCATGGTCAACTCAGTGGCTGCAGGGCGTCGGGTCCTGTGGCTGCAAAACAAGCCCAAATCATCCAACATCCCCCACCGTGCTTGGAAGTTGGTGTCAGTTGTTTGTGCTGATATGCTGTGTTTGGTTTTTGACAAATAGGGTTCTGTGTTTTATAGCCAAACATCTTCACTCTGGTCTTCTCAGTCCAAAAGACATTGTTCCAGAAGTTTGTTTGTTTGTTTGTTTTTTTCAGTTCTATCTTTGCAAATCTGTGCTGTCACGTTATTTTTTTTAGAGAGACGAGGCTTTCAAACCTTTTGAAAGAGCCATACACTATACTGTGATGAACATTAACATTTGACGTGCTGGCTGAGGCCTGCAGAGTCCGAGATGAAGTTTCTCCGAGCGTTGCACGGTCTGACCTTGTGGAGAATTTGCAGGGACATCCACTCCTGGGAATATTGCCAACTGTCTTGACTGTTTTCCACTTGTGAATAATTTTCCACAGTGTAGAACGACTGCGATCACTGCTGATGCTTTCCTGCTCCCTAACACATACCTGAATGCTCCAGACCAACAAACTACCCAAACCTTTGCTTTAATACAGGTTCTCACACTTGCTGAGGATCAGTTTGATGAGTAGCACCCCGATCCTACTTGCCTTCCTAATTCCTATGGAAGCAGTAAAGGTATACTCAGGTTTTCACAGGATTACTTTTTTAATGAATCAAAAATCATATTTTACTTCCACACATATGAAGCATAAAGCCAAAAACTTCCCTGCTGGTTAAAATCAGTTTTATTTTTAATTCTTAAGGCTAACCTTACAAGCTGTCCTTCACGTATGGACACATAAAAGGCTGCACTACTTCCAGCAGTAGTAACAACTGTCAAAAAACAGCAGGAAGCGCAAAGCTTATTAGAGTGTGCAAAAATGGGAAAATGTTATAAAGATAAAGAAAAATCCACTTTTCCACAGATCTCCTGTGGTCTTTATGAGTAAAGACCACAGGAGATCCGTTTTTGGCTTTTGCCGAAAACTGCGAATTGACAAGCAGCGATTTCAGGATTCATCTGCATCTTCCTCAGATTGCTTTCATATTTCAAACACATCTTTAAAGGTGATTTGCTATGCTCTTTGAATAAGCCGTTCGGTAACAGGCGAGCACATACAGGCTGATTTAAAATCATGTTTGTTAAAGTCTTAGCTGGAGATACTGGAGAGACGTGAATATGGCCAAAAATATTCATTAAAAAGTTGTTTTACTTTTAAAGTTTCTACATCTTTGCAAAAATTATTCTCAAACTGTGATGTTGGAGATGAACATAGAAATATTAAAGCCCTTCAAGCTCACCCTTAAAAAAATCATGATAAAAAGTTCTTTAAATATGCATGTTCCCGGGAAGTTTGAGATCACTGCACATACATGATAAATTTCAGAACGGGGTTTCACCGCAATAGCCTCTGCTGCTTAAAATAGCTGTGCTTGTATTTTTGGTTAAAGGTCTTTTGAAGTTTGTTGTCAGCTTGAGAGTGTGTCCCCAGGTTAAAGAGTTAATGAACTGCCTCACATATAGTTTCCTCACTCTTATCAAATATGTGTTCAGTCCTGCAGTCACAACATTACCTGGATCACTGACTCAGCCTGTCACTCTCTCTGCAGGTTACATCTTAGCTTTGGGGCCCCTGATATTTGTCAGCGTGTTCGACGTTTGGCTGGAAAAGTTCACCACCAAGCAGGCTTATGTCATCAACCTGGTATCAGTGGGAGTGGTGGCCTTTGGATGTACAGGTACTTTGATTTTCTTTTAACCTAATAATGGTTAAACCAACTGAATGACAGTAGACTACACTTAAAAGGCAGAAGAACCACTCTAGATTAACCAGATGAACTATAATTGGATGAAAGGCTAGAAAGACAGATTGCCAACATGTTACAATCAGTCTGAGTCCGTCTGCACCAATTAGCGCAACTTGTCTGCGATGTGGCTCTTTGCAGTAGGGAACTCGGCTCAGCTATCTGGCACCTGGTTGTATTCTGGTTATAGTCTATAAAAATCAAGGTGGTCGAGCACTTCTTGCATTTTGCAGTTAAATTACAGTGATGCAGCAATTATGTCACACTTTGTGGAGAAATTTCAGAATTTCAGTTTCATATCCATCAGGTTCTGGCTGTGCAATGACTGTAAGCAGTTAATATGAATTTCTATGTGTAGATGGCAAAAGATTTTCCATCTACATGCCAGTTTATCAGTTTATTACACACAATTGCCACAAACAGGCTGCATGTAATTTCTGACTTAACTGAAACCAGCAGCCTTTGAGAAATGTTTGCTAGCCTTTCAGAAGCCTAGCAATCATTAGCGGCTATTACAGCCACCTGTGCCTTGTCTCCTGTATAAATCAACGCAGTAACAATGCTAATAAGCTCTAAGGCTTAACATCTTTGGAAAATGTTTAAAAATTCACCCCTGCAGATTTTTTAATGAAGGAAGAAATTAGCTTTCGAGACCAATACTCTCTTTTTCTGTCCCAGGCTATAGAGACGTTAGCTAGTTTTACTGTACAGGCTGTATGTAAATGATGGCTCTCATGTGAGTTTTTTAAACCATTAAGTGACCATATATGGATGAATGGGTGCACAGCTCAGTTATCAGATGGCACAATTTAGCTTGGTTAGCGAGCTAGATTTTTAAAATATACCGATGCAACACATGTGTACTAATAGCTTTAGGTAACAGACCTTTAAAATGCTAGAATTTGAATCACCATAACTGTTGCACAAACTTATTTGGAGGTCTGCCTGATAATTTCATTAAAATACCCTCCAAAAGGCGCTAACAACACAATCACCTTCATGAGGTTGATTTCAGGGACTCTGATTAGGAGTGAGGTTTGGAAAACACCTATCAATAAAACTCCCTGTGTTAACACAGATGTCAATCAAAGCAGTAAATAAATGAGTGGATATTTTGTTGTTTTGAACCAGGCTGTTAATATAAAGACTCCATATAAATTGTCTCAATTGTGCCTCAAGTGGAGATTAGAGAACCTGCATTGGGTTTAGTCCTGGAGCTGCTGGTTGTATATGACTATGTAAAAAGTGTGGCTCGTAGCAAAAAGCTTACAGACAATGTACCGGTTTGTCTGCAGGCAGCTAGCAGACAACAACACTCTGCTAAAGCTCGTACACCACCGATTCAGCCTGTAAAAGAAGGCAGAAAAAGTGGAACATTTAGCTCTTAATAGCCAGACAATTCCCTCATGAGTTTGTGGAAAACAATATAGAGCTATAAGGACAATTACTTTTATTAAAAGGATAATAAATTATAACTAAATATGTGTCAGAGCTTCCCCTGTTGGGATAAACACAAACCCAATAGAGGTTTTGGTCCTCAGCTGCTGCTGCTGACTTTACTACACAGAGCCGTTTTCCTCTGTGTGGCTGTGAGTGAGAACTCAGAGTTTCTGCCTGCTGTAATATCAGTTTAATTAGTGGAGGTCTGAGGGTCAGAGCAGCTTCTCTCAAGTGGTGTGTGGTGGTTCATTAAGTTGCCCCTCTAAATAAATTGTGTTGTTACAATGTTGACTGTTGGGCCTCTATTTACACTGATAACTGCCTCCCTCCTCCCTCTTCAGTGCAGCAGTCCAGTTTCTATGGTTACATGGGGATGCTGCCCAAGAGGTACACACAGGGGGTAATGACTGGAGAGAGTAAGTACACTCAACGATTAGCACACACGTTTATGTTAGGCTTTGTCATCCTCCTCACCTTCTTCATCTCCTTCATCATTTTTGACCCTCCTCAGGTACGGCCGGGGTGATTATCTCGCTGTCCCGCATCTTCACCAAGCTGCTCATCAAAGACGACAAGAAGAACACGCTGATCTTCTTCCTCGTCTCCATCAGCATGGAAATGCTGTGCTTCCTGCTTCACCTGCTGGTCCGCCGCTCACGATTTGTCCGGTATTACACCAGCCACGCCCAGGGTAAAGGTCCGGGCAAATGTCACGATCCGAGAGACAACGGGACTGGGTACAGGGTTCACCACGATGTCACTGCAGAGGAAGTAAGATTTGTAAGTTTATGGACAGCTTATTGAAAAATATTGTTAGCCATGCCAGCAGCAGGCTCAATTACTCTGGCACAGAACAAACATCTTAACATATATATTATATATTCCAATGAGCCAGGCTTTCTTTAAAGTGTTTAAAGTGCTCTTGAACTATAGCCTTTAGATATTGGCTGGTTTTCACTCTTTATATTACAGTCCTTGTAGGCGATCCTTTCAGAGGAGTGTTTTTTGTTTTTTAAGCCATTAACACTGACCTATGAATCATTCAAACATTAATAAGCTAACTTAGCAGATGGATCTGTGTTGTATTAATTGTATTATTAACAGCTGTGACAAAGACACAAAATTTCTTCCCATTTCTTGAGCTAAATCTATAAAAAGTGTCAAAGATAACGGAGTTTAACAGGCAGAAAATGTTTTACACTAACGTTCCCAAAGCACTATCAGTAGAAAACTTATATCTCAGCATCCTGTGCAGCATATTCTTAAAAAATTAATGAAATTGGACAAGTAGCAAACAAAAGAACTAAAAAAATATCTACAGCAGATGAACAGTGTCTGAAAGTCATGGTCTTAAGAAATAATTTTTTTAAAAATCCAGCAAAGACCTGACACACGACCAGAGAGATCTATCTGGCCCTTCAGTCGATCCATCTACTGTTCACTAAAGATGGTGGAAGGATGGCTGTCAAGAAGCCGTTCTGTAAAAGACGGTGGAGGCTCTGTCATGGTTTGGAGCTGCATTTCAGTCAGTGGTGTTGGTGTTTTGAAAACTGATGGAATTATGAATGCAGAAAAGTACCATCAGATTTTAATTCGCTATGCAGTAACAACTGGAAAGCAACTGATTGGCTTCATTTTTCAGCATGATCCCAAACACACTGCCAATGCAGTAAAAGCATAGCTGGCTAGAAGGACACACAATGGAACATCAGTCATGATCGGGCACCCCAGAGCCCGGACTTTAACATTATTGAAGCAGTGTGGGATCATCTTGACAGAAAACAGAATAAAAGGCAGCAAACATCCAAAGAAGAGCTTTGAATGTCCTTTAAGAAGCCTGAAGAACTATTCCTGAAGACTACTCAAGCTGTGCATATATACTGTAGTGCATTTGGTACCAAAAGTCATAAATATGCCACACACTATACAGTGACCTGCTAAAGTGCTTGGACTTGATATTTTGCAGTCAGCGTTGTATCTTCAGTGTCTTTGATATTTTTCTCACGTTGCTTTTTCAAGTTAGATTAGGATACTGACTCGACACAGACCAACAGACTCCCTCATTAAAGCTTCCGCTACATGTTTTATTCATTAAACCATTTATAAATATTGTAATGACAAATAGTTTCTGGACTCAGACTGGGAGGAAATGCCAGGCCTCTAAACTGTAATGTCATCCAGAGCGAGCACGCACACAAGTATTGAGGGCTGGTTGTGCTTAAAAATGCAATCACTTAGTAGCTATGAGCTGTTTCTTGGCTGCTGGTCAGAAAGATGCTAAAGGAGAGGAAGAGCAAAAGATATTGGAAGTGGTTTTTTTTAGGGCTGAGGTATATAGGGAGTGGTGCAGGAGAAAGACGGAGAGTTGACGACGCCTCCTTTGAACCCAGAGAGAAAGAGAGTCACGATGCTGAGAGAGAGAGAAAAAGTTGACGGGAAGCAACTAATGCGAGACAAGTGAGAGAGGCAGTGCAGAGAGTGGGGAAGAGCTCATAAAAATTATACAGAAAACATAAAACAAAAAGAATTCAGGGAAGAGAAGGGCACGAGAGCAGGACACCGGCCATGACAAGGAGAGGAAAAGAGGGGGAGAAAACGACTTTGAATTGAAATCCACTTTGTAGCTGTGCTTTAAGCAGCATTTTGTAGCCTGAAGACATGGAGCTAGTACTGCTCATCCTGCTCAGTGTGTGTGTGTGTGTGTGTGTGTGTGTGTGTGTGTGCATTCAGAGCCTTCAAAGGAAGAAACTGCACCTGAGGCTGTCATCGCTTAATGTGTGCGTGTTCATATTTGTATGTGCGCCATTACATACAAGTGTGTGATGGACGTCCCCCGGTGTTTTACGGCTGTGTGTGTGTGTGTGTGTGTGTGTGTGTGTGTGTGTGTGTGTGTGTGTGTGTGTGTGCATGTGTGTGGGGTTGATTCTGGCAGTTCTTTGTTCTGGTTGCCAAGGGAAATGAATGCAGCTCTTCCTATTATGGGATAATCAAGAATAGTGCCTTCTGGCCCGGCAGCCCCTCTAATCAACTAATGGATCTGTGTGTGTGTGTGTGTGCAGTCACCTGGCTCAGTGAATTAGTGTGTATTTGGAAAGACCTAAGTATAAAGGGATGTGCCCATACCCGGAAAGATGTCTGTGTGTGTGTGTGTGTGTAGGTGTGTGTAGGTGTGTGTGTGTGTGTGTGTGTGTGTGTGTGTGTGTGTGTGTGTGTGGCTCCTCGGCTAATTTACAGTCCAATCTGAAGCCTCAGACATCATTACGTCAACCTTCAGCCGGTCACAGCCATCCTCTCTAATAGTCACTGTCATAAACAGGGAATGTCATGTATCCCAGAAGCCATTACTAATGAAAAAAACAAAAACATGTAAAGGTCAAAGCAGTGAAAGTGAATATGTTTATTTATTGTGTGATGGCTACCTCTAGTGTTTCCTTAAAGAACCTTCAAAAGGCTTTAAAAAAGTTTTCAGAAATGAGCAACAAAGTCTTATTTTCCCACTCAGAGCTATGTTTAAAAATGAATACAGTTCAGTGTTTTCTAGCATAGGGAATTAAAAGGGGACACAATCACATGTTTGTGTTTTTGAGGACAAATGACCCTTTTTTTTATCCCAAAGATCAGCATGGATGTATGAGGGAGGCTGTGACTTCAAAACATGATAAGTACTGCCCACACCTGAGTGCAGAACGGATCTGCATTCCTAATATAATAACCAGCTGCCGCATCCTGCTGGGTTTTTGTTCTTTTCTGGAGTCACCTTTTGCTTACTTTAACTCCAAAACTGTATCACCCGCAAAACAAAAAAATCTAAAACCTCCAAAACAAAGTTTGCATCTTGCAGCTAATGCAGCTAACATCACCACCTCTGTGCTGCTCGCCTACTCTTTGTACTCTTATGTAATATATTTATTCTGTGGCACAGCAAATATCCCCAAAACGCTGTTCTCATTTACATATTTTTTTCTGTTTCCGTCATCACACAGAGATGAGAGTGTGAAACAGGGAAATGTAGCCCATTAACTTACAAGACGGTTTTCACTCGCCTCTAAAAATCCTGAAACGATCGTGAATATAAGTTTAAAGCAGCGGCTAAGATCTAAAATGATCACTTAGAGAGAAAGCAGTCTTTTTCTTCCTCTCTCACTCTAACCAATTTTTTTTGGGATACCACCCAAACTGTAAGTAATTATATGAGTAGCTGGAGCTCTGATCTCATGAAAAGTGCTTTCTGATTGTTGTTTTCACAGTCTGCAAACTAACAATTTTGTTGCTTTAGGGCCCGCAACATAATGTTCTTGCTTCGTGACTCTTGTTTTTTTCCACATCTTCCCTCATTATCATTATCGGGTCTATTTGTTGTTGATTGTTTCACATTGGGGTTGTAATGGAGTGATCTTTAATAACAATCCTAATCTTGTAGTTTTTGCAACAAGTATGTTCTGGCTAGAAAATTCTCCCTTAGGACATCATTCCCACAGTGCTGAAGGATTAACCTTCCAATTATTTTTTTCCGGTAAATACATCATTGGATCCAACACAAATGAGTTCCTGAAGCTAGGGTCATTCAGCACATTGATATTAAATGTTCATGTTTTCTGTTGCACACCCACTAAGTGTAAAGACAAATAAATGCTTGAATGATCTGAGATATCTGACTATTTTACATTCTTTTCATTTCATTCATCTATCTATCGATCGATCGATCTATCGATTGGAAAGCGTTAACATAAAGTCATGCGTCTGTTCAGTTTAGAAGATTACAGTAAACGTCTCGTCTCCTCAGGGAAACGGTGGTACAGCAGCGTCCTCTGTGGAGGAAGGCGTCGAGGACATTGCGGGCGGTACCTATGTTCGATTTGATGCCCCAAAAGCCAAGATGAGAAGGAGCTGGCCCGGGCTCCGAGGTAGTCTCTTTTAAAATCATGTCTGTTCACTTCTCAATTACCCTCTGACTCCAACAGATGGATCTGAAATTTAAATGCATCCCCTGGCGATCTCAATGAAATGACCTGCTCGAGTGAATCATTTGAATTTTTAATACGGTCCTGTGTGTGTTTTCTCTAACCAGACATGATCTTGCATCGTTACGTGGTGTCCCGCGTGATCTGGGCCTACATGCTGTCAATAGCTGTGACCTACAGCATCACTCTCTGTCTGTTTCCCGGGCTGGAGTCAGAGATACGAAACTCCACCTTAGGTGAATGGCTCCCAATCCTCATCATGGCCACCTTCAACATGTCGGACTTTGTTGGCAAGGTGAGCCATATATTAACTTCACAAGTTTGAATTTAAACAGTGTGGTGACTTTTACATGAATACCACTTCACACATGATACTTTGCATAAAATCGGAGATATTAAATGTAAATGAAAAACAGAAATCCAAAGCCTAGCCTAGCCTGATCCATGTTTTTTATATGATCCATTCATCCAAAGAACATGGATCATCTTAAAATATGGTTTCTTCTTTGCATGATGGAGCTGTATCTGCATACGTGGACAGCAGTGTGTTCACAGACAGTGATTTCTGGAGGCACTCCTGAGCCCACACAGTGATTTCTATGACAGAAGCATGTCTGTTTTTTATGGAAGCCCGTTTCCACCACTAAAAACAAACAAACAGGGTATTCATATATATATAGCTCAAAATTTCGACTTATTAACTCGAAATTTCGACTTATTAACTCAAAATTCTGAGAAAAGTAACTCGAAATTAGCTCTGCCAATCAGTAATCTGCGTGAATGACGTCATTTTCTTGTTACCTGGAAGGATATGGCACAGCCTTGTCACTTGCGCACAGAGATTTCTCCAAAATTATCAGAATCTTTTGATCTACTATGTATAACAGATGATGAGGAATATTACTGAAATTGTTCCAAAAATGCAGGGTTTTTTGCAGATTGCTGAAAGTCTGCCTCTCTAAGATGCTCTTTTTAAATTAGGTTTTAGGTTTGTTCTGTTGTGAATCCCATCATTTTTGGAACCGGGCCTGTATTAACTTACTGCCAATGTATAAAATTCACTGGTTTTACATTAGTATTAAATGCTATTACCCCTCTCAGTCTACACTTACTGAGATTTTGGGATTTTAATTTCGATTTACAGGCATTTTGGCATTAAAGTAACAAGAAAGAGAGAAAGGCAGAGTTAACCTTGTGAAACCACTAAAGTCGTCGACCCATTAATTTAACGTAAGGCTGGTAAAACGTCTGGTGTATTGTGGGATAATTGCACTTACTATAGCTCGGAGGCCTTCATCCGAACACTCTGAAACTTATCTGGTTTCCTTGGGTCATAATTTTGACTTTGAAGGCACCAACATTGGTTTAGTGAAAGTTGTTATGTAGGCTTTGGCTTTGTCCTCACGGCAAATTGAGTTTTTTCTTCAAATGAAGGGGGAAAGAGATTAGAAGAGGAATTAAATTGAAAAAGGAAAAGGAAAAATTAAGGTAGCTTAGAGGTATAAAAAAAAGAGAGAGAAAGAAAAATGTCATGATAAGAGACTGAAAAAGTGTGTAAAAAGGATTTTTCTTTTGCATTTCTCTCACGGTTCACTTTGTTTTGCACTACTACTGTTATTGTTCTTAGTATTTATTTTCCCTGACAAGTGCTTTCCTTAGAAATTGCTCCAAGCAATGGAGAATTACTGAACGTAAGGGTCTAAAGTTCAACACGTTGCAACTGCTCATATATTTCATATATTATTTGAATATTTTTCCTTGTTTTCCCAAAGTGTAATACACAGCCTGACTGAAACATTCCTGCTGTCCCCTCAGATCCTGGCAGCACTGCCATATGACTGGTCTGGGGGTCGTCTGCTCTTCTTCTCTTGCCTGAGGGTGGTCTTCATCCCTCTGTTTGTCATGTGTGTGTATCCGGCCAATGAACCCACCCTATCCCATCCTGCCTGGCCGTGTCTATTTTCTCTCCTCATGGGAGTCACCAACGGATATTTTGGGTCTGTACCGATGATCCAGGCTGCGGGCAAAGTGCCGCCTGAACAGCGGGAGCTTGCAGGTGATTTTTGACTTCTTTTCTCTGATTTATTGTTAAATAAAAAGCATCAATTAATTGAACTGATAAGCCAGTTGATTAGACCCATTTAGGTACATTTTAGCCATATAAGTTATTGTATGCCATAAGAATACCATTAAATGGTTAAAAATTAGATCATTATATTCTTCTTAGCAGAATAACACTGACCTTAGCACTGTAACTGTGACTTCATTGTTTTATCAACTTAATAAAGTTGCCTTGCTTTGGAATGAATTACTTCTTTTTGGCCTGACAGCTAGCTTAGCTTAGCTACTAGCAACCAGGCAAATATGTATAGCCTATATTAGATGTAATTTTATGTTAGCTTAAGCCTTCAGAGAAGGATTACATATAAGATATCAAACAAACTCAACACTATTATGTGCGCTATAATATTAAACATTATTTCCTGTGAGATGTTTTTTAAATGTTATCTTTAACACTCAAAAGTAGTGCATATTTCAAGTGCTTTTTTTAGCTAGCAGTCTGCCATTGTTTTCAGATGGGATTTTGTCAAGAAATACTAAAGTTACATTTAGATTATAATTATATGTTTTATTATAATTTTCCTCTGAGTGACCTGTGCTTGGTGTCTTGCGCTCCTATTAATGTTAGCATGCTAAATTAGCGTGCTAAATTAGGATGGTTATAATGGTACATGCTATCCCCGCTGATGCTAACATGCAAGAACATCAAAGAGTGGATAGCAAAGATGTACTTTCTTAGACTTGTTACTTACTATCTAACATGTTTCTTGCTCCCTTGTTCACTCCGAGCAGTATTCTTTATTTAAAAATGGCATTCCCCCCGGATTAGGCAGAATGATCAGCTCTACAGTTACTCTCTGCTCTCTCTCTCCAGGGAATACTATGACTGTCTCCTACATGACAGGCTTGATGGTTGGCTCCGCTGTAGCATATGCAGCTTATAGCTTCACTGCTCCACCAACAGGAATACGCTCCTCCACGCTCAACATACACACACCTGCCAACACTACCGTGTATTGAATGTCTGTAGGTTTGACACGCACCCACTCATCCATCTGTATACATTTACATGTACACACATGCTGCGTAAGGACAGGACATTTGCCCTTGCAGCAGCATAAACTGATCGACTACACTCCAGCTGCAGAAGAATAACTCAACAATAACAAAAGAAAAGACAAGCAGTGGCTTTTAGTGTTGAAAGGGATTAAGTGAAAAAAGTGCAGATTTCTCCACTCGCTCATCTCCTGGTGATCCACTGACCTTCAAGCATCTGCTGCAATGAACTTCCCCGGAGGAAGAGAAGTGGAGCTGTGCGTCTGCCAGCAGGCAGACATTAGCCCTCAGAGTATCACACAGTGAAATTACTGTCTGCATATGTGCGAACACATCATCTGACATTTGTACAGTGCAAAGTCAAGTGATATTTTGTTGTGGGGAGCTAATGGCTTGTGGTTTTAGAGGAGACCTTGCATCATATGTGATGTTATGTTTTATGAATTCTCAGAGCTGTCGCCCATCATAGAAGCGAGATGGTGTTCAAACTCACGTAAAAATATAATCAGCGTTTTTAGACGATGAGTTCCATAAATGCTCATTTTATTCGGGCCTATTATTAAAATCAGTTTAACCTTATGAGATCTCTGCCCTTATTGAGGATGACCCTCACCCTGTGCTGTCAGAATAAGTCATTTTCAAACAAATAATCATTCTAACTGAAAAAACTTACATCTTGGGTTAGGGCTTGGGGCTATGAGCTGTTACCAATAATGACTCAGACCTCACAAGGGTTAAACAAACAGTGTCTTTTCTGCCTAAGACCCAAAGACATTCTTTTGACCCTGAGAGCACTGTGTTAGATATCTAATGCTGCAACCAGACTGGGGGAAATAATGGTTGGAGGCAATTATTGCAATTAAATTTTAATGTCATTGCCTTGGAAATGGTTGCTTTGACAACGTAAATTGGATCTGCAGCAACTTGCAGTCAGATGTTGTCTTCAAAGCGACTTTGTTGCATCAAGATGACGATAAAGCAACAACAAGACTAAATGGAGTCAAGTTGGCAGTCTGTTTGTGATAACAAACACTGAAATTCACATCAACTACTTCAGATTCAGAATCCATCCAGAACCTCACAGATTTGAAAGAGAACTCCCTCTGTTTCAATAGTGACATAGTTGCTGCAGGATTGCTCAACAACCTTGCTTTCTTACAGGAGAATTACTAGTTTGCATACGGTTGATCCAAACCCCTTACTACAACGAGACACTTTGCAGACAAATTGTACTCTTCGGTGCAGACTACTATAGACTGAGTGCAACATGTCGACAATCTGTCTCCATTTATAAAGTAAACCAAACAATGATTATTACCAAAAATTCACCAATCAGTCTGATTGCTTCGTACCTTGGAGCAGGCAACGCCCTCAACCTCGGGGTGACCGCTTGGTTTCACGTGAGCGGACCACGCTCCTCTCTAAACTCACCTCCTCTCTTAAACTCATCTCTAAACACTTGTAACATTTTGTGACTGCATCTTGCATGTTTGTGAAACTGTGTTGAAAGAATCTGTCCACAAAGTACTCGAACCTGTCGGTGTGGTATTTCCTACTACAGCAGAGGGTCTCCAGGACCACTTAATTGTCATCATGACACACAAACAACACCAGCTGTAGGGTAAAAAAGAAAGAAAGAAAGAAATCATGTAAAAGGAGAGACTTCAGGTCACTTCTTGCGCCCCCTGATGGCTGAAAAAAGTATTTATTTACCAGAGGAGGCACGGGGATAACGGCTGCTTTGCAGTCCTATCGCGTTTGCACCTCCTTTGAATGGTGTCTGTATTAAATCTCTATGTGATGATGTGGGATATAAGGAGACAAAATAATTAGTGCCAAACAGTCTGTGTCTATGACAGATGAGATTGGGGGAGGGAGAAAAAAGTGAATGTAAAGTTGTAAATACGTAGAATGAAATGCATTCAAGGCAATGAAAGGCATTTATTTTCACTACTGCAAAGCCTGTAGAAAGAATCAGATTCATATCTTTTGTAGCTTTATTTAGTTGAACTGACCCCTGGAGCCCCTCCTTTATTTATCTCTGTTTCCAACTGCCGCACAGCAGCGCCTCTGTTCCCTCATGGTTCCCATTGGACTTGATTAATTTTTCAGCGATAAGAGAAGCAGCCGAGTTCACAGTTTATATATTATATTTTAAAAAATTAATAAATAACAGGCCTCAGTGTAGAGACCCGCAAATGTACACTGCGTTATGTAAGTGATGGCTTGAATGGAGAATGTTGGCACTGTTTGAAGTACGGTGGGATGCCATTTGGGAGCTAACCTCATTACTGTATGTATGTCCTGCTGTGCTGAGGGCACAGTGTTTCCTGAGGCCTCTCGGTGAGCTGCTGGGTTTGAAGGTGTTTTTAGTTATTTTTGGTCAACTGTGTCATTAAAGGACATGAAAAGTCTCTCTCCTTCTCTTGCTTTCTTTCTCTCCTGCAGACATTTTGAAAGAGGGGGAAATCCAACTTTCCCAGGAATGCATTTTTAACCATTCCTCATGATGAACATTCATTGTGAGGATTAGTAAAGCAGTCTGGTGTTTTGGGGGGAATTCTTTTTCTTGTTGGGTTTTCAAGAAGGGTAAACAAGAAGCAGCCAGCTAACTAACCAACTCCCCACTTTTACGAGCTTTAATGATGGGGTGGTTTTTAAATTATTTTTTTCTAAATGTTGATTTCTCTCTTTTTTGTCTCACCACTGCAAAATCTGGTCCTCAAGACGCCCATTGTGGAAGAAACGACCTCAAAGGACGTCATACTTGTACATATTTAAATCTCAGGAAGAGTGAATACTTAGAGACCATGTGGTATACGATCACATCCCACACCTAAACTCTTAATAATGATTTCATTTGCACCAGCGAAGTAAGACCACAAAAGATGACTAAAGAGAGCGAATTAATTCCATGGTTAGGAAAAACTACTTTAAGAAAGCATCTAAAGGAGCCTGCACAGTTCTGGAAAAATATTTTTGACTGATGAAACCAAGATAAACTTGATGAAACCGCTCGTGATCTAAAGCGTACTCCATCATCTGTCAAACATGGTGAAGGATGTTATGGACATGTGTGGCTGATAATGGTTCACCAGTGTTTGCTGATGATGTGACTGCAAAGAAGCAGCAGGATGACAGGGTTATAGTCTCTGCTCAGATTCAGATTGTCCAAAACTCTTTGGACAATGATTCAAAGTGCAAATGGACAATAAACCAAAGCAAACTGCAAAACTTTTAGAAATTTGAGGATTTTGTGTAAAAATGTCTGATATTCCTAAACAGTTCATGCAATACCTGTCTGAATGAATCCATGGAGGGAGTATGAAGAGGCAACACTATAAAAATTATGAAATATTCTGTCTTGTCCGGCATTTAGGGACCTAACTGTAACCACGTGGCAAAAAATGAAAAATAAAAGTTGTCTCCAGGATCAGAACAGGATGAAGACAGCCATGCTGTCACAGCTGGTGGGAGCAGCTGAGAAAATGAATCCAGCAAATTAATATTAATAATCTACTACAAGAAGAACTGCATGTACACTCCGGGAATTTTTCCACTGGTGATGTTGGACTTTCATCATGTCGTAGACTTTTCTCGGATTAGCCGACACCTTTATCCAAAGTGACACATGATGGGTTTCACAGAAGAATGAGCTTCATGAAAAAATGAATCTCTGAAAATTTCAGACAGCTCTGACAAAACCACACATGACAGCAGAAAGATCCTCAAAGAGAAAGAGTGTCAAGAAATCACATAAAAAGGGGGAAAAGAGGCAGAAGGAATAGTTGGATGACAATTAGAGTGAGCCTAGGAGCAGTGGGCAAAAGATCCCCAAGGGGGAGGTTTGTGCCTGTGATGGAAAGTGAAGGAGTTTGAAGGTTACTCCACAGTTTTGCAACGACTTTCACTTTCAGCCTCATGAAAAAAAAGAGGGACCTGGTTAAAACAGAAACCGAAGCACGGGAACTCTTTTCATTCTACATTTTATCTCACCTATCAGGGCCAATATCTTCCACCCAGCATGTGACTTCCTGTTTCTGTTTATAAATTCAGCTACACTGTTCCATAACACTTTTTTTTAACAATGATACAAATATATATATATTTTAGAGATACGTCATACTGACTATCTTAGGCTTTAACATGTGACTGCACGCTGTGAAACACTGAGATGGTGTAAAAGGATGGAGCATCCACAGATATGCATGCACACACTGTAACGTGATGATATTTCACAGTTGATTTGTGAAACAGAAGAAACAAAGAAGAGTTTAAGGGCTTTGCACGTCCTCTGTAAAGACCTGTCCTGCAAAGAGGTGCTGCGAGCTACTTTTGGCTAAATTATTGTGTGAGCTTTGGGTCTCTCATCAGCTTTTTGATGCAAAATCCTTTTGTATTAGCGAAGGATTCAACAGAGATGATTCTCCTGAATACAATTTACAGATAGTAGAAGTAAATCAGGACTGGATACCCTTTAAAAATGATATCTAGTACTTCACCTGTCAAAACATGACTGACATTATTGTAGGAACTGAGCAGATTGGTGAGCAAATGTGCAAAAATTAAAAATAAAATAAAATGGCTCAAACTAAAAGTGCTTTTATATGAACTGTTCTCATTTTGGTTTAGGATCCATCTGCCCGTACCCTCAGCAAACATCTGCTGTTTGTGTGTTGTTGCTATTTTTGCAGTCATGGAAAAGGAGATAAGACTCTTTCGCATGTTATGGTTTAGATCAGAGATAATTTGTGTCTGTGAAAACAAGAAGAACATTGCAACCACATTCAGTCACTAGGATTTGGCTCTTTTCCCCCCTTTTTTCTCATGTTTAAACAGCTGTGAGCAGCACCGATCTGCACCACAAAAGCTCGAATCTCACAAAATCTTTTTTTTTTCCTTTCGTTTGAGCTCGTACAAATCCAGCCACGATTACAAGTGTTTGAACACTGAATTATCTGGGCTTGTGCACAACACAAAACACTAGAGGGAGGTTTGCTGCCGGAGCTGCTCTGTTCTTCAGGTGTGGGTTGGCTGCTGTGTGATCTGGGGTCAGTTAGCAGCCTGCTGCAGGAAAGAAACTGAGGAGACAAGAAACAGATTGTGGTTTTCTTCATTCCAGCAAGTGCAATACTCTTAAAGTGCTCCTGAAAAGAAAACAGCGTTTGAAAGCTGATTTGTATTTGCTGCTTGCATCCAGCAGAGAGAGCTGCAGATCAGAGCACAGCATTTAGTCCCGTCCAGTAGCAGGACTTCCCAGGACTTCACTCTCTACAGCAGATCAGGGGCTGCAAACAATCAATCTCATTCTCTGCAAGGAAAGAAAAAGATCTCCTTTTGGCACAGAAATGTTTCACTGAGACAAATGACACCTCCGTCTGTGTGCTGTGTTACAGAGGTCAGAGCGCTCTGGTGGAGCTGCTCATCTGCAAGTGCGTGCATGCACCTTGCTGGTTTTGGGTTGTAAATGTCTGCACGCAAACTTGTGTGCGCCTGTGTTCTCATAGGTGTCTGTGTGTGCTAATTTTGGATGTGGCTGCAGGGAAAGAAAGTCTCCTGTGTGTGACAGAGCTGCTGATCATTAGTCACTCTGCTCCACATACCGTAGCGAGGAAGAGTGGAAGAGAGGGAGGAAGATGGAGGAGATACAGAAAGGTGGAAAGAGAGTGAAAGTGTTGTTGTGTGGATGCTGCAATTTAAAGTTTGAAGTTAAACACATAATGAGAAGCCTTGCATCAGCTCATTTGTTTCTCTAAACATGTGCATCATCAGCCCACTGCTTCCTTTGAAACGTTATCTATCACATCTGTCACATGTTGCAGGAAACTTGCAAGAAAGTGTGTGATTCTGTGCCACGGGGTGCTTATTTTTGCATCCTTTATTTTTACTGATGTGAAATTGCAACAAGCGCTGTTTTCGCATCGTTAAAAATTGTTCTTCTTTACTCTCTCTGTGGTGCGAATCAAACCCCAAACAGAGAAGGAGGAAGCAGCACTAGACATGCAAAACTGCTGAGCTGACCACTCACTTTTGTGCAACTTACATCTATTCCCTGTAACCAGAATCAGAATCACTTTTATTGCCAGGGTTGTACATAAATGAGGAATAGGAGAATAATGTTTTTTAATTACAATAAAATCTGATTGTAAATGACCACGGCAGACCCAGTGACATCAACATGCTTTGCATCCTTTTATTGACACACACAGTTGCTGTTCACAATGCACACAGAGCTGCAGCTGCCCGCTCAGCATTACCACAACAACCCCAACCACAGGACCCAGTACAATATTTAAGTCGGCGGGGCGTGATTGCAGATGCCGTGCAGGTGCGTCCGCCTGCCCTGCACGGCACCGCAGGCCACTCCCCGCCACACTGATATGATACAAAACAAAACTGTTCTGGGAGTTGGTTTCTGTGTGAGTCCACAGAAACTAAGCCCTACCCCAGTATTTCAGTAACATATGGTGCAATTTATCACCTTTGTCAACTACAAATTAGGTCCTCAAACTTAAACTTTGTCAGCATCTGTTTTATCCAATAAGATGAAGTCATGCCACGTTGGGTATTTATTAGCTTAAAAATGAGACTGTCAAGAAAACCAACAGGTCAGAGAAGACTATCATAAATGTTGCCATAAGTTGGAGTCAGTCTGTCTGTTTCTGGTAACACAGCAAATAAATGTGGAAAATTGTAAAATATCAGTGCAGTCAAGTTCAGTGATGGATTTTATTTGTGGTGTTGTAATTTCAGATTTTTCAGAGACACAGTTGAAAGTCTAAATAATGACCCTTGTATCACGGTTTTTCCCCACGTCCCACAAACCTGGTCAGGTGACTGTTCTTGGTTAGGTAAGCCAACAGGCTGTTGTGGAATCTGGATTTCCATTAAGCTTTCAAAGTGCTTTCGTATTCAAGAGACAGAAACAGCTGATTTGTGAAGATGTTGAACTCTGAAGCAGCCTCGGCGACTCAAACAGGCTGCTCGCTGAACTCCAGGAGTAAATGTCCCGGTGGCTCCCCTGTCCACTGGGTGGAAGTCTACACTCCATATGTTCAAGCAAGAAAAGGTTAATCACTGCAGTGAGGACACAGATGGATTTAAGGGGTTCATTAGTAAGCTAGCAGTAGTGCACAGTGGAGGCCGGAGTACAGACTGTGCAGTCTGTGGGGCTCATTTATTTCTGTTTATGTGTGTGCAGGTTCTCAAAGCTTTACTGTTGGACACCTTTAGGTCAAATAAAGTAGTAGAAACATGTGTTCACAGTAGCTGTCCATATGTGGTCAAAATATCTGACCAGTCCTTGATGGTACCCAAGTCACTTCTCAGGGACCTGAAAATGGATGTTTTGTTTTTTCCTGACTCGACCGAGCCGTCTGGAGAACCTGCTGCTTCCAGGAATCTGTGTAAACCTAACTCGCACGCACACTGAGATGTTGTTCTTTTTTTTCTGATCTCATCTTTATTGCCATTTGAACAAATATTGTCACACATTCAGTAAAACCACAGAGAAAGATTAAACAAATGACAAACCCGCAGGAACCAGAAATAGAGGAATGGAGCGAGAAAGAAGGAGATACATAGACGAGGAGAGTGATAAGCAACATCGATAAAAGTCAGCAGCCACTGATGATGATTAAGCAAACCATCTTTGAAGCAGCTGTCACGTCGCATACCTCTGGGTTTTGTGCAATGGCAGCTGATGCAAATAATTTAAAGCCAGGATAGACGGAGACAGCGGATAAGTAATACCTCAAACCACTCTCCAAAAAGTAGAGACTCCAGTGCATTCACATAGTACACCATATAAGGTGCCAGTGGTGTCTATAGGGCATGATCGCATACATCCTGTGTATGAAAGTTAAGTGTATTTGCTGATAAGCAGAGGACTGTTTGACCTCGTCCCAAACACCAGTCCAATTAAACTAGGGCTGAAGTCAGGGACACAAATAGCTGACCTGCCTTGTACCAAACATATCATCAGACACTATTTGTCACAGCAGGATGTGTTTGTCACAGCAGCTGGGTTTCACCGAATACAACTTGGGGAAGTTTGGAGTAACTGCTGATGTTTTAGCACACGTCTCGTGTGCTTTTTCAGTTTCGTCATTAAAATGAGATTAAAGTTCAAGAAAAAAGAAAAATAGACCAAAACAGTACCTGATTTTCATTTTGAATGACAAACTAAACACTTGATTCTTAAGGCTTCTCTATTTCAACTAACCAACCAGTGTGGCATGAAGCACTGTGCATGTGTGCAAAACAGAATCCTTCACTTTATAAAGCAATGAAAATAACACAGTCACATCTTCTTTTTGTCTTTCTATAACTTTCCATTAACTCCACGCAGTTTCCTGAAAAACCCTTTGATTCCATTATGCTGGACATATGATCTTTGCGATGTACGAATCTTGTATTCTAACTGATGAATTGCAGTAATCACATCAGGACAATATAACACAACCATCTGTGGAAGATCAGAACTCCCTGCAGGGTCTCAGTAAACATCATGGACTCCTGACAGATCCATGAACTTGTGTACTTTTGGATCTTTCACACATCCTTTCTCTACAAAACATCCATAAAAGTATCTCTGATAGATCAGAAAATCCAGTATTTCCTCCATAAACCTCTTGGATACTTGACACATACGTTTTTTCACCTTTGGCTTGAAGGGTGTGGTGGTTGTGGGGTTCAGGCAGTTTTTAAAACTTTGGTTTTAAAAAAACATGAGACGGAGAGATATGAAATATTAAATACAGTAACTGATACAGTACTACAGACATTTCATCATTACTGGATGCTGGTATATAAAGTACAACAATTGCATTCCAGAAAACATTATATGAAGACATAAAAGATCAACCTCTTCCAGTCGTCTGTTCTCGTTTTTCTGGCTGAACAGATACACAGAGAGATAATGATGTCTCTGTATGCACCTCTAGTAACGAGCTATTTGCATGTGACTGTTGATGTCCTACTTTTAGTCTTTCTGTTGTTGTTCGGCATTTCATGGTCACAGCTAAATTTAAAATGTTGCAAGAACATTATCAGAAGCTATGAGAGGAATGTAGAAAATAAGCACTCTGATCGCGCTGTATGCAATTATCTGTAACAATCTGCAGCATCCTATCTGAGCATCAGAACATGTAAACTATGCTCGTTCATACGCCTGCTTGCTCCTTGCACATCTGCTGTATCTCCATGCCTCCCTGAGGAGGGATCACTCGTCTTTTTCTCTATGCTGCAGTTCATCCTTCATTTCCATTCTAGGGTTGCTTATTAATGGACCACAGATTTGACTGAACAAACTCAATGCTTAAAGCAAGGAAGACAAACACAAACTAATATGTGCTATCTATGCTGATAAAGAGACAGCAGGGGTTCGAAATAATTGCCATACAGCAAATGTCCAACACCAGGCTGCTATTTGCTATCAAGTCTTTTTTTAAATTGTTGTTCAGCCAAAGGAAAAATGGCAGAAAAAGTAACATCATGACTTCTGACTTAATGAAGATGAAAGAACTAGAAGAGAGCAAAAGAGAAAAACAAGATAAAGAACAATGGCTACAGCGTGAAGGTATGGAGGAATGAGGAGGAGGAGGAAGGAGAGGCGATGGCTGAGTGGTGGTGGACTGGTTACAGGGACAGATGGCGGCCTCCTGGTAAGAGACACAGTGCTCTGAATTGTCTCATATGCGAGATGGATAGAAGACAATAATACAAATCTGTCATATAAAAGATGAAATATGACAGTAAAGTTTTCAGGATATGAATGTTAGCTCTGGCCTACAGGTGGCAGCATTGAGCTGGCGAACGCTTCAGCCCTCTGCTACTTTAAATAATAAAATTCAAATTTAATGTCATGACTATGAAGTTTAATTAATCCAAACAGGTTGTAAGACTTAAAAAGCAAGTTATTTATAACAAACAAGCGTGAGATTGTAATCCCAAAGGGACTTTAAGATATTTAAGCATTATTTTCTGACATTCTCCTGTAGATTTTTTATTCAGATACCAACCTCTAGGATATCGATAATCAACTCTGAATTAATATAATAAATGTAATAATCTCACCACAGACTGTAAATAAAAGACAGAAGCACCCAATGTCTCTCCATCCATTGGTTTGCCTTTTTTGTGGCTATATTTGTAGGGCTGAGCGGAGCTGGGAGTTGTCAGTCAGCAAGGGCTGGCTAGTTCAGTAGCATGGTCCATAGCTAATTTACTGTGATATTCACCGGGATGCTAATTTTAGTTTGCGAAAAAAAAACAAAAAACCAAGCTTTAAATATAAGGTACTTTCCACAAAAGCTGAAAAGATATCTTTTTAAAGCATCTTTTAGTGCAATTCAACACTGAGCCATAAATACAGCTTAAGTAGGTGAGTCATGCCCACAGTTATCCTGAAAACAAATTCAGCTCTTGAGACCACAACATGTTTTTTTTCATTACATGTTGCAGCCAAAGCTAGCTTGGGCTTCTCAAACTTCTGGAACCTTCTAGATTTTGTTTAGCTGTGTATAAAATTATTTTTCTTTAAATATATTTAAAGATATTTAATTGTCAGAACAGAGAAGACAAATGTTGGATATACTGAAAATCCATCTGGGTTTCTTTCTGACTAATCTTTGCGTCTTGTTTCATTTTCCTCTGATTTTTAACACCGTGTCCTTAAACAGTCAACAGAGCAAACAAAAATCAAGTCAGAGAAATTGGTTTTCACTCTCAGTCCTCCCTTCCTGTGATCCTGCTTTTCATTATGCCACAGTTATACCAGAGCTGTTTCAACATGAAATCTAAATAAAAGAGAAATTAAAATCCTTCAGAACATCAGATTTTTTTGTACATATTCATTTCATTTATTTTAAAACTACATATAATGTTATTGAACTTGATGAGATAGACCTTATAAACATTAAAATAATAGTAGTATTAAATACCCTAACACGCTTCAGTGAATCTATAGGACCACTGTGGTTCCTCAGTTATTTTATTAA
Organism: Oreochromis niloticus; assembly: GCF_001858045.2. Taxonomy (NCBI): domain Eukaryota; kingdom Metazoa; phylum Chordata; class Actinopteri; order Cichliformes; family Cichlidae; genus Oreochromis; species Oreochromis niloticus. The sequence goes on from NC_031969.2 coordinate 10,479,494, forward strand.
AAATAATATAATAAATAGTAAAAAAAATGACTAATTTCTGGCTCTCTTCCACACCGTGTCTTTGTCCTGTCCTGAGCCTGGTTCTGCTGGAGGTTTCTTCCTATTTAAAGGGAGTTCTTCCTTCCCACTGTCGCCAAGTGCTTGCTTAATATAAAGCCTCAATATATGATTCCTGTTATGATTTGGTGGAATATAAACAAAACTAATTTGAACTTGAAATTAAATTGGCCATAGGTGTGAGTGTGAGTTGTTGTGTACTCTCTGTGTGAGCTCTCCAACAGATTGGAGATTTGTCCAGGGTGTACCCCACCTCTCGCCCTATGGCAGCTGGGACAGGCACTAGCCATCCTGCAACCCTGAACAGGGTAAATGGAAAAAAATCGATTCAGTTAATTATTTCTATTTGCTTTATTTTAATTAAACCTTTATTTAAAAAGGAAATCCGTTGAGATTAAAATGATTTTTTCAAGGGAAACATGGCGAAGAAGGCACGTCATTACATAAATAAATATAATAATGAACACACATAATACAAAACACGCTCTCTTCACTAGAAAAATACACTTCTTTATTTAGAAATAAGTAATTACAGTGTACTTATTTGTGTTGCCTGGTAATAAAAACAAACAAAGAAAAGGAAGAGCTTGACACCAAGTAAACATACATTATTAATGTCACTCAAAACCACACGTAAATTTTTTGTTAGGCAACTTCTGGTCTTGCCAAGAATGTGTCATGCCTCTTTGTTTTTAAATCATCCTCGTGGCTTCCTACGTAAAAACAAACTGCACGTTGAGTTTTTTCCCCCTTTAAAACTGACATTTCTGTGTCTCTACGACCTCTCACGTGGGTCCTAACAACCTCCACCAATCATGAGGGTGAGGGCAGCCTGAACAGAATGTCGCCTCAGAGGCAAAACCCGGGGGGGGAAACGCCCAGAGAGCAGATACTTTGAGCCCACGATAACAAATGAGGGCAGACCAGCACATGGACATTTTTATGAACTCAACTCTTCTCTGGATTTTGGCACCTGGACCAGTTTGAGGACGCTGCTGAGTGAAATTCTGCAAACTAAATCATCCCTCCCTCATTCTCAGTCCAAATTATGTCCTTCCCTCTTAATTACGAGGAGCTGGTTGTCTTTGGCTGGATTCAGCTGTCACATCATCAGCGGGCGCCACCTCGCCCTCGCGGCTACAATGGGGCTGAGCTCACACTGCTTCTCCTGTCTAAATACGCACAACGGCAGCTGCGTGTGTGTGCGGGAGAGTGAGAGACAAGTAAACATGCCTGAAATACAAAGCCTGTGATGTTTCATTCATTACACTGTCAGCATGAATAATAGATAGCTAATTGATATGCAGTAGACCACGCACGTGCACGCACGGCGCGCACACAGGCACTCTGCTACGTGGCTTCGCGCTCTGAACTAATATTTGTCTTTTCAAATTCAGATTTATCACAAGAGGGAGAAGAACGAGAGACGCAGTGAGAGGAGATCAAACGCCAGAGAAAGCAAAGAATGCGCACTCACAGGCAAGTCAGGTAAATCTGCACCATCCTGCATCTGCAGCTCAGCAGGACTTCCACGCTGTTGGATCTCTGCAGCTTTGCAAAAGGGTGAAACACGGAGTCACCTGGAGCAGGATGAATCTGATCGGGAGTAATATATACATGTTTAATCAAGTCGTTACATATTTGGTGAACACGACGAGCTGATATGAGGGAAACATTGTGATTCAGGAGGGTTTGGGACCACCTGATGACTGCACAGAAGTCAGAGATTTTCTCTGCTTTCATCTGTTTTTAGTCTCCACAAACTCCTGAGATTAATACCAGATTTATTTATTTATTTAAGTGGCTAAAACCAGCTGGCTGACTGTATCTGTCAGCTGTGCAGAGCTGAAATTATACGTAGTGGATCTTGGGAGATTTTCTGCAGCTAGAAGCGGTGAGAGCGAGGCTGACGAACCAAAGCAGGCACGTGATAGCGCTCTACAGGTCCATCCCTACAGGTGGCGTTTACGTGTGTGGCTATTTCATGCGCTGCCTTGATGAAAATGATTATTGAAGCCACTTTAATACAAATGTAAGAAACTCAGTGGCAGGTGTTAAAAAAAAGTGAAGCTGTTCCTTTTAGGTTTGTGGCCATGAAGCAGAGCGACGATGGCACACAGACGCAGGACATTTTGAGATGGAAGGGGGAAAAGCACAACTAAGAGAGGGATGGAGGTAAGGAGGGGAAGCGCTTTGTTAGAGCTGGAACTGAATGCAGAAAAGTCCTTTTCTCTTTCACTAAAGAGAGCTGAAGGACAAATACAGAGTTCTGAAAGTCTGTGGGCAGACTCCAGTCTGAATAACAAGCCTTTCAAACTGTTGTGCTCAGCGTGCATTTGAACGCCCCCTCACTCAGATACCTGTCTCCTGGGAAACTGTGCGACACACGCGCGCGCGCGCACACACGTATACATGCAAGGCTGCCTGGAGAAGCTGAGGGAGGTGGGTGAGAGGGGGCAGGTTCAGAAGTAATGAGTTCAAAACGCTCACATATACAGATACACGCACACGCTTCTGCCCCCTGCACAAGCTGCAATGAAGCCTCGGCCAATAGAATGTTTCCATTTGTATGCTGTTGTCCAATCAGAGCGCTACATGCTGACACACCCACAGGAAGGTGTGTATGGCAATGCAGTGTGTGTTTAAGGATGCCTGGTACCTCTCTGTCTTGCTGTGTGTGTGTGTGTGTGTGTGTGTGTGTGTGTGTTATGCTGATGCTGATGGCGGTCCTTAAGGGAAAGCAGAGAGGCGTCTGAACCCGTCTGACTGCTGCTCTCACCATGAAGCAGGGACACACACTCGCTTCATGTCAGCAAAGATTTAATTACACGCTGACACACAGGAATTCAAAACACACACACACCTTTACCAGCGCTTTAAAAGCACAGTCATGAACGGTCAGCGGTGGAAAATGTGTCTCCTGTGGTCGGCTCTGCAGCTCAGCAGAGGAAGCTGGACTTTTCCTCCATTTTATCACAACCAACAGCTTCATTACTGAGCTGCCAAAATGGAGCCCTGATTGAGTCCACTATTGACTAAAGGAGCAGCGTGCACAGTCACACACACTAAACAGGCACAGGAAAAAAGAACAACAAAAAGAGAAAAGAAGAAAAAAGAAAACACAGCATGTATAAAGATCCTTGCTGATTGAGATACAACTGGAGATAGGGTGAAGGCAGAGTAGGACTTAAGCATACATGCAGACCTTCAGCCATCTCTATCTTAACCTACAGTCTGAAAAACCAGAAAAGAACTCATATATACTGTCACCAGCCACTTACTAGCTACACCTGTTCACCTGCTTGTTAACACAAATATCTAATCAGCCAGTCACATGGCAGCAAATTGGTGCAAAGCAGAATGGGGAAGAAAGGTGATTTTGTTGACTTTGAATGTGGCATGGTTGTTGGTGCCAGAGAAGTTGGTCTGAGTATCTCAGAAACTGCTGATCTACTGAGATCTACAGATAATGGTCTAAAAAACAGGAAATATCCCCTGAGGGGCAATTCTCTGGTTGAGGTCAGAGATCAGAGGAGACCAGCCAGACTGCTTTGAGCTCATAGGAAAGAACAGTAACTCAAATAACTATTTGTCACAACCACGGTTTGCAGAAGAGCATCTCTGAACACACAACACATCAAACGTTGAAGCTGATTAACTACAACCGCAGAAAACCAACAATGGATGATGCTCCTGCAAGCCAAGAACAGCAGACTGAGGCTATAGTTCATAAAGGCTCATAAAGTTGGAGAGTAGAAGATTGGCTGGTCTGCTGAGACTCCATTTCTACTGCGACATTCAGATGGCCGGGCCAGAATTTAGAGTAAAGGACATGAAAGCATGGATCTCTCCTGGTATCAACAGTTCAGCCAACACATGCTGACTTCATTTTTAAGCTGCCACTGTCTGCTACAAACCACAGAATCTTATATCCGTACCTCGATGGGTCAGAGCGTTTTTGTCAGCATGAGGGCAACCAAAGTGAGCTCTACATGCATCCATTCTCTGACAGTTCTTCTTCTTCCATTTTTCAAATTGAACAAAAGAGAATGGTTTCCACAGAACTCCACAGAGCAATCGAATTGCACCAGCACAAGTATAAATGCTGTCAGCACCATCAGACTCTTGCATGGATTCGTTGCAGAAGTATAAATCATGCATTACTCAGTGTCAAGGTGTGTGCAAGAGATTAAAAGCAACAAGAGGGAGGTTTTGTGACTTGCAGCAGTGATATGCAAACTAACCACTGGTAACATGTGGGCAAGTACTGAGCTAACTCGATCTCATCTTCTTCGAGGCAGACAATACAAACAATGGCCAATGGAAGTGAAGAATATAGGTGGGAAACCCATATAAGGTACCTTGGCAACTAACCACCCTGCCAGCATGTGATGGGCAGCAAGTGGATCATGAATGAGTTTATTTTGTTTTTAATGCGGTTTCCAAATATGTGCAATCAAAAAGCAGCAGAATTAGAGGAAGAAAATGTTAAAGGTACAATGTAATAAATCTCACCACTAGATGTCAGTAGATTGCAGACTGCTATCAACTAAGTTGCTTTCTTACCCGTCTATTTTAAGAGCATAATCCTAGCTAAGGTGGCCACTGTAGGACAAACATGGTTTAGTCAGTTAACAGAAATCAAAATACTACATTTAGATTGTCTCCCATAATTGCCTCGGGTTCCCGTCGTGTTTCTATTACTGTTTGTGTAAAAAAAATATTTTTTGTACACACAGTATTTCAATAATATCAGCACTCAGCAGAAAACCAGGAATAAAAAAACAAAACTCTGATATGTAAATTAAATATTTTGCAGTATTTTTGTTAAAAACTCTGGCCACTGTTTATCTGTAAGGAGTGTACTCTGGAGAAACGTGACTCTGGACAGATCTGTCCTGGATTCTTTTGCTATCTGGGTAGGCCATCAGTCCACTGTTTAAAAAGCATTCATGTCTATTTACCATGGAGAAGGCTGTAAAACTATGTGAAAGGACTCCAATACTGATACTCAACTGGTATCGATGACGGCGATACAGAGGTGAGTTGTTGAGGAAATCCTGAACGTTTCCTTGAGTAAGTGCTGCTGTTAGTAAAACTTTCTTTAAAGTGGATGTTAGCAAAAAAAATACTGGATGTGAGAATATAATCAAATCATTTATCAGAAGGAAAGTCTGATTTTTAGGACACTTGAGCCTAACGTGAACTGTGATGTCCCTTTTGGCCACTGTATTCAAGATAGCGGGACAACATGGCAGCTTCCACAAACCAGTGCCCGTTGCTATGCATTGTAAATGAATTAATTATACGTTTCTAAGAATGAATCAATTTGTTGGAAAACATCATTAAACAGCTCCAGCACACGTGTGTCTGCACCTTTAGTAAAATGAAAAACATTGTTTTCAAATCAGAGACTCCGAGACGAGAGACATACAGTTCCATCTGTTTATTGATTACCTATAAAATATTGAGTTACTAAAACAATTTCAAAGAAACACTGATAAACGTGGTTGCTGTCTGTAAAAAAAGAGAAAAAAAAGAACAGTTCCTTACACATACAGTATAGGGTGACAGAATATATCAGGTTTCAGATTTCTCTCTAAAATGTATTCTTTTTGCATTTTTTACAAGATTAGACATGTGTACAAAGTATATTCTGATAGCTTTTTCTCCCCCCGACAGTGAAGGATCATTTACAAAACTTAGATGATTTTTCTATTTATTTTCAAAATAATCTTTTTTCTGTAACAGGACGATAACGATACTGAAGGAACAGCAGACGAAGAACCAGCCTCCAGTCCACCTCTCTCTCTCTCTCTCATTCTCTCTTTTGCTCTCTCTCCCATTCCTCTCTCTCTCTAGCAGCTAGCTCCCAGTGCCTGTCAGCAGTATTGCTTGAGAGGCGTGGACGATTGTTCAGAGAGGGGAAGCAGGGGGGACAGAAACATGCAAAAAAAAAAAAAGGGTGGGGTAGGGAGGGGGATGCAAAAAAGCAATCACAGCAAATAATCGAATACAAAGCCGAAATAAGACACAAACAATGATTAACAGAACATATAGAAAGTCAGACCCTTAAAATGTATGACCAAAAAAAATAAAAACAAAACACATTGAAGGCGAAATGGGGAATAAGTGTGTGTCTGTGTTTGTGTTGGACCCTGTATGAAGGCCTAAGGCTGGGCTTTGGATGGAGATGGGGGGGCAAATAGAGATTGGAAGGCAATAAAACACACCTTTAAGGGTTACAAGGGTGTGTAAGAGTGTGTGTGTGTGTGTGTGTGTGTGGTGACAGCAGGAGATAAGAGCTTGATGTCTTATCAGTCTCCTTACCTCTGTCCTTCACACACACATACACACACACAGACAGAAAAAAAGTGCTTGAGCAGCTCCAGGGGTAAACAAACATTCATAACGGGCACTTTAATACGGAGCTTGTTCACTCTGCAAACACCGGTGCGACCTGTGTATCCACGATGCTCCCACACATCCAAACACCAACGAGCCGAGACACTTTCGGCCTGCCTGTCATTTAAAAACGTTTATCTGCAGAAATGCATCGAGTTTTAGTCTGAAATGAACCGACAGGAGCAGGTGGGGCTTTAGCAGATAAGATTTGAGCAATCTCAGAAAGTGGCACATGGACTCACTCTGTACCTGATTCAGTTTTTTTTAAATACTAATAAACTAGCAGCACATTATCAAACTTTCTCTTTTACTCTGTGGCTATCACATCTGGATTATATATAAATGCATATGCAATTGTTACTGTGCTGGCAGACGTCTTGTTGCTGCTGCCACATTAACAACAGGGACGTGTGGTTGTCCTCCAGAGTGACTTTAAAAACATGATATATAGGGTATGATACAAATCAGACAAATCTAGACATAAGAGCTCAACAAGAGTAGAAAATATTAAACCTATTGAATATCAACAAGACAATTTTTAAACTCTGCAGCAAAGCAGAGAGGGCAACATGTTTAAAACCTACATGTTTATACAGCATACAGCTACCATACACTGCATGTATACATACACTGATATACTGTATGCAGAAGATACGGTTATATCCAATACAAACTATACACAACAAAGTAAGTAAAGTTGGTTAAGAGCTCCGGGTCGGTTGGATAGGTTGCAAAACCAAAACATTATCATAAAGAAGGCGTTTTCCCAGCAGACTGGGAGCATATCTGATTATTCCTCCTGAAGGTGCGGGACTTAGGGCGGGCAGGAGTGGTGTAAAAGATTTGGCGAATCATCATAATCATCATCATAAGGCCTGGGAGAGTAAGGCCTCTCAAAATGCTCACAATCCTGAGCACGACATTCAACAGTCTCCCACTAAAAAACGGTGAAACGAGGCACACAGAATTAACAACAACAACAAAAAAACCAACAACGTCAAAACGAGACGAATGTGTCGCTGCTTGTTTCTGACGGAGGAACGGTGGCGTGCAGAGAAGAGACGGTCACAGCAGCGGGAGTTTTTTTTTTTTTTTTGGAGGCGGCGGGGTTAGTAAATACTTTAGGAAGACATACAAGAGCCCCGGTCACAGAGTCTCCTCTGCAGCGGAGCTCATTCAAAGTGCACTCTTGTTACAGATGATTGCTTGGAGGGCAAAATGTGATTAAAGAGGCTAAAACGATGAACATCCATAAAACAGCAGAAGCAAAAGAAAAAAATAAAATAAAATGCATCCAAGCGCAGGACATTTGGAGGTTGCAAACGCTGCAGACTGCGGAAGAGGAGTGTTAAAACTGAATTATGTTGATCTAACGAGTGCTGGCAGCTTCGTGGCGAATATCAGAGCCACGACCTTGATGCTTCTCAGACCGGCTGCAGCGTTCACAACCCTAAATAAAAAAGCAAAAACAAAAACAAAAAAACAAAGGAGGAGGAGGAGGAGGGAAAAAAATCCACCCATTGGGAATCCTGCACTGCTGATACATTAGCTTATATCATTCAGTGCATTCACAGATCTCATTTTTCATCAAGTGTTGTGGTTTATTTTTTTCTTGGTTACCCATTTTGTTTGTAAAGTAAAAAGAGAGATGGCCTACATTTCCCAGGATGCTTTTATTTTAAAAAAAATATCCAGACAGGCCTTTAAGGCACCACATCTCGTGTCTGCGCCTCCTGTGGGATCCACTTCTCCAAGCGTTGAAACAAAATGGGCAAACAACAAAATGCAGCACACTTCCACAGCAGCCGCTTTTGTTTTCTAGTGTTTGCGTGTTTTCGGGGTGGATTTTTCATCTACCCCCCTCTTTAAAAACAAGGAGCTCAAAGATGAAAATGAGAAGTGCTTTTAATAGTACAAGATCCTCCCTCTCTCTTTAGCCTGAGTCTCTGAGGGAGCAGGAAGTTTTAAGAAGCGCACGGGCAGTTTTGTCTGCCCAAGTTAGGATTGTCAAGGGGGATTGTGTGGGAGGAGGAGGGGCGTTTAAATTAAAGACGGATAGATTTTTAAGTGTTTTTTTCAAGTGCTCTCTGGTAAGGAGGAGTCTACCTCTCTCTTTCTGTGCATCTCCTTCTCTCTTTGTCTGTCGCTCCTGCTGTTCTGTAGATACATTTATATAACTGTAACATGACTGTAACATCACCACGGCAACATATTCACAACATCACACCAGCGGGGTCCGTCTGTCCGTTTAGCCGCGTGTGTGGGTGGGGGGCAGGTTTGGGGGTGGACAGACTGACACAGGCCTCTCTCTCCTGCATCTCCATTCACAGTTCATTAAAGCTTCTTGACTGTTTACCTCTTTAGAAAAAAGTACTCGGACATAAATCTATTAGATGAAAATAAAAACACTCATTATTGTCCTCTATATAACTGTGTGTCACATGGCGTCTGTATTTACATTGTGTTTGTGCACGTGTGAGCGTACGTGTGTCTCTTTAGACAGGGTGCATTTACTTGTAAAAGGAGACTGAAGTGTTCATGCGTGTTCGAAAAGCTTTCCCATGAACACAGCAAGCAAAACAGAAGCGTGTTCATGACGTTCGTGTGTGCAAATGTTTCAAGAGACGCGTTTCTTCTAATACTGTCTATATAGCGTCTCCCGTTTCTGTAGTAGTAGCTGTTCATGACTGTCGTCTTCTTAATTTTTTGCTTTTTTTGTTTTACTTAAAGTGTTTCAGAGCAGTTCTGTTCATAGTCTGTGAAAAGATCCACCGCCAGTGAAAATCAGTGATTCGACAGGTTGGGTACTGACTCCTTCCCAGTGAGGTCCAAAGTAAGCCGGGTCACAATTTGGTTTTACCAACTCGTAGTGAGTTTCTCTTTTCTTTGTTTTAGCAGATGACTGGAACTCCATCGGTGTTGAAGATCATCCCCGTGGTGGGTTCGTAGGTGCCGGCCAAGTAGTAGAGGTCCTCGCTGTCGGCGTAGCGGCGAGTGTGGGTCATCTGCTCGTACTCCTCCACGCTCACCACCAGGCACTTGTGGCTGACCGTCTGCACGTCGTTCTCGTCGCTGTGAGACGACTGGTAGAGGGCGCGCTGCGACACAGACACAGGCTTTTTACTGCTTTTGTAGCCCACATCCATTAGACAAGTCAACACTAACACATAGATGGTAAATAACAACAAATGCTAATCACCCTAACTGAAGAAAACAAGCCACTACCTCTACAGCTAAGAGCCCAAGAATCAAATACTTGTCTGTTATTGAGTTCGGCAGTGGCTCATGCTAGACTTGAGGGTTAAGACTCTACAATAATAGAGAGAAAACCCTAACAAGCAGACCGTTTGAGCAAGTATTTTGTGACAGCTGATGTTCAACATTATGTTCTGGCTAATAGAGATCGGCAGTGGCTCAAGACAAGCATGCAAAACATGTAGCAAGACCAAATAGTAGTGAAATTTTTTTTTATAGAAAGCTATTTTATTACAAATAAGAAAGAACCCTGTATGAAGTTTTCCTTTTCCAACCAACAGAATTATTTGTGGCTGTATTCAGTTGTATTTTTCCTGGTTGTGAATCCATTTAAGTGCACTTTGTCAGTTTTTCTATACTAGAATAAGCAGCAGTAGAATATGAAGTCTGAAGTTCAGAGATAAAAATTTTTCCTCACCTCCATAAAGTCTTTCCTCTGGATGGAAGAGTGCAGAGCTGCTGGTAAAGACTGACCGCATATCTGATCCCAGTTCTGCAGAGGAAGCAATCTTACATTTAGGACACAAAGCTGGAAGCTCCTCAAACACTTACACATTTTTATAAACCTCTGTAAAAAAAGTGTAATACATTAATGCTGTCTTTCTTTATAAACCTTTGATCAGTGTTAAGCACAAACTTCTACCTTCTTGTCTGTGAGTTTCTTGCCGGGGTTCGTCTCCTCTGGATGATAGAACCAGTTGACCCTGACCACCATGTTGCTGCCCCAGGACTCCCACATGCTCTGGATGCGACCGATGAAGGGCAGGTTGGGGCGGCCGGCGGACAGGAACACTGCACAGTCCCCGATGCGGATCATTTCTCTGCCACGCACAATGGCTTTGTAGAAGAGCTTCTTAGCCTTGCCTTTCATACCGCGTCTCTGGAGGGGCCACAAAGGACACGTTGGTCACAGACTGAAAAGCACGATTGATTTTTTTTCCTAATGATAGAAAAAGATTTTTCTCCTCACCTGAGTGGGTTTCCCAAACCACTTCCAGAGCTGTCGTGCAGGAAGGAAAGCTGAAATTTTGGGCCTGTTCTCCACACTTGGAAGCCTCTGACGTTTAGCCAGCTCCTTAGTCGTGGGAAGGTGGACCCCCTCTCTCCTCTTTGGCCTCCCCGCTTTCCCCTCTCCTCCACTGGGCTTTGGTTTTGGAGGGCGACCCCTTTGTCCAGAGCCCTTTCCGGTGGCTGGCTTAGCCGGTTTAGAGGGAGCAGGAGCAGCAGCTGTTGGAGAGGTTGAGGGGGAGGGAGACTGTGGTGGTGGAGACAGTTCTTCCTCCTCCATTTTCACCTCAACCTCCTTCTTCACCTCCTCTTCCTCCTCTTCTTCTTTTGCTTCTTCTTTAGGTTTATCTTGTTCTGGAGGCTTCTGGACCGGGGCTGGTGGAGGTGTAGGAGTCCTCTCTTCATCTGAGCTGCAGGAGGAGTCGTCAGTTGACGAAGATGATGATGAAGATGATGACGAGGAAGAAGATGAGGAAGAACCAGAGCAGGATGAAGACGATGAAGAGCAGCTTGAGGTGCATTTCTTCTTCTTCTTGATTTTCCCTTTCTCTCCTTCTTCCTCCGAGTCTGAGCTGCTGCTGCTCTGCGATTCCTCTTTCATCTTTCTCCCCTCCCTCTTCTCCACCTCCTTTTTCTCCTCCTTTTTACCTTTCTCCTCTCTTGTGTCCACCTCCTGTCCTCTACCTCCACGACTGTCTGGCTTCTCTTTAGCCATCATTGGGGCTTTGTAGGTTGAGTCCTTGTCTGGCACACCAGTCTCACTACCCGGAGCTCTCACTTTAGGCTTTAGTAGCTTTTGATTGGCTGTGGCTGTGCTAATGGGGGTGTGGTCTCGCCTAACTTCACGACCTTCTAGCAACATCAGAGCCTTCGTCTTCTTAGTTTTAGGGGAAGTGACTCCTTCGTGGTCGAGCTTCACGAGGGGCTCTGCGGAGAGAGACTTCCGCCTCACGTCACCCTGCCCGGAGGTGGTCTTAGGCCTGGAGACGGAGCTCGGCCTGGACGACAGCTGGTCGGACGGCATCTTGATTTTAGGTCTGGGAGCCGAGGATGACGATATTGAAGATGATGATGAAGGTCTTGGAGTCAGAGAAGAGCTGGTTTTGCATGCTGAGAGCCTAGAAATGGGGCTGGGCATGAGTCCCGAGCTTAGGCTGGGTCTAGAGCTGCTGTGATGGTCTGAGGAGGGTTTGGTTTTAGGCGAGGAACTAGAAGTAGGTCTGGGTGTGGATGATGCAGCAGGCTTGGATGCAGTAGATGAAGCAGTTATACTGGGCCTAGACATTGGCCTGTTGGCAGTAGGACTGACATTGCTGTTATTCTCCCTCTCTCTGCGCTGGCTGTTGTACGAGCTGAGGTTTGGCTCGCTGTACAGATCCACAGTCAGGACCTTACCGTAGGTGGAGGGGTAGAGCGAGGGAGGGAGAGAACGAGCTGCTTTAGAAGCTGGAGGCTGCGCCGGACTGCTCTTCCTGGGCACTGGACTGGAAAGCGTAGGGCTGCTTGTTGGGGATGTAGCGGAGCTCTTTCGGCCTGGTTTTGTTTGGGTTCCCAGTGTTGGCCGGGATGCAGGGCGGGGTTTCTCCTGAGCTGGTTTCTGCACAGAGGAGGGTCGCTCCTGGGCGGGCTTGGCTGGAGCCTGGGGTCTTTCAACAGGCTGGGTGGAGGAAGGTGGAGGATCAGCTTTCTCCCGACCGTCTGAGTTCATGGAGCTCTCTGTGGGGAAAAGAGGAAAAACAATACAAATGTAATTTTATTTCCTGCTTTACTCCGCATTTGCTGACATTTCCATTGTGTGGCTTCATGACTTTTGTGGTCTGCAGCTCGTCATGCTGAGCAGGGTAGACAGATCAGCAAGCAAACGCTTCTAAAATGAAAATATTACATCTAAGAACTGCTTACCCAGTTAAAACGCAGGCAGCGTCAGCAAATCGGACAAGCGGTGTGCTTTTTATTACAGTTAAAGCTACAGGCTGCGAGCTTCACAGAACAGCACAGCAGCAGTTTGAGTAAATTCATTAAACTGACATCAGAGATGACACACATGGTCAAACTAGAGATGTCTGACACTTCTGAACCTCAAGCTATTTTTGCTGGTTCTGTTGTTTTAAAAATGTGACTCATCGAAACTGGTCTCTCTCATAAGTGCAGAAGGAAACCACACAGAAGTGTTTCTGTTATTATCCCTGATAAACAGTGTTCGTGAGTTCATGACAATGTGATGGTATTAGTACTTTGTTTGGCTCACCTGGTTTGGGTTTTGGTTTGCGACCAGGTTTTCCCTTGATCTTGGGTGTGGTCTCCTCTGGCTTTGCTCCCGCCTCTTTACCCTCTTTGCTGCATTTGCGGACCCTCCTCCTGGAACAGCTGGCCACGAGCAGAGCCGGGGACGGTTCGGCACCTTTACAGAAGAAGACAAGGGTTTAAAGTTTACGTTTTCCACACTTTTAATAATGAATGCAAGAGATTTCAGGGGGGTGGGGGCTCATGTTGGTTGTCTGCAATGTGCAAACTGGGCTAAGATGTTTAGGGTACTGTTATGTAAGAGCATACACTCTACTGTCTTCATCCCCTCAGGAAGTGTTGGAAGCACCTTGTTTATTACAAGTTCCCACAGAGAAACACGGGGATTAGGACTCAGTGATCATTAAATATGTTCAGTTTTTTAAGGAAGCAATGTGCTTCATGGTCCCTGTTTTTCTCACTGCTTTTGACGCCTGAATCTGGCTTCACACACGGCAGTTTAAAAAGGCCAGCGTAGCGTATGAGAGCACTTTATGGGAAAAAAAAACAAAAAAAACAGACAAAATTCAAATGTAAAAGTGCAATGAGAGCCAGAGAGAGCGTGCAGACTCCCCCTTCTCTTTCTCCAAGAGTAATCTGAGTGTCTCTGGTGCTAAACCTTTCACACTGTGTTGTGTGCATATTTCGTGCTCACAGTGGATCTTGTAGTCTGGCGGCAGCAGTCTGATGTGTGAGAGAGGGATGCGGCCCGTGTCGCCATCGTCAAACTCCACCGTGATGAGATCATCATTCTCGTCGATGTCTGAACTTCCTGTTTGGAAGAAACGAAAATGCGCAGGTCAGCAGGAACGATTGGATCTGGTTAGATTAGATTAAAAGGGCTGATGCAGCATGTTTCCATCTGAAGTCAAGAACAGAATCCAGACCAGTTACGTTTCCTTTACAATCTCCAAGACAGTAAAATCTCTACAATGAAAGTGCGCTCTGCTAAGATCGTTTGCATTTGTTTGTGCTGCTGGCAACAATGTAACTTGCTTATGAATCCTATCATTGAAGTGGTGGCTGTTTGTGCTCTTGTCGCACCGTTGACAACAGTGCCGGGGTAAAGACAGCGGTACTGCTGGCTCCAGTAGGCAGCGATGCGGGTGCCCTCAGGGAGATAGCGCACGGATGGAGGCTTCACATCAATGATCTGTACACACAGAAGTAGGAAGTCTTATATGGCAAGCTAAAGCATCAAACTATTTCATATTTCCCTTTGCACATGAACACAATACTTTCATTTTTGCTACTCTTTACACCTCACATATTTCACATAGATACTCACAGCCTCCTGGAGGAGTTGTTCCAAGCAGTAGATGTGCGGTCGGTTTCCTCGCTCCCCCTCCACGACCACGCTGTATCTGTGGGAAAAGGGGAGGGGTCAAAAGCTTGGGGTCATCAAGCAAAGGTCATTGCTTTTAACAACACTGTCAGACAGTCTCCTGAGCCACAGCAGCGTTCTTGGAAGTGTAAGTGGTCTCTTTGTCAGAGCCAGAGCGTAGTCCATATCTTGATAGAGCTTGAAGTGTAGCAGATTGAGGAACGCACTCCCTTTACTATTGTTTTCACTTTGTGTGAGTGTCATCATGGCAAAATGTGGTTTTGGTGGTACTTCCTTGTAGCAAGAACAACCACAGGGTCAAAAATATCTGTCTAACATAACCACACGAGATCCAAATTAACACAGAGATATGAAATTTCATGGTGACAGTGGGAGTCGGTCAAAAACTCAGAAGTGAAATGTCATGTTTAATGTTTTCATTTTTCCATGTTTGTGTGAATGAATGTGTGTGCTTAAAGGAGGGGCTGTCAAACATAAGACCCGAGGGCAAAAATTGGCCTGGTAAAGATCCCAATTCGGGCCACGGGACGGCTTTGGAAAATATGAAGGACAGCATAAACCTTTGGACTTTTGTGTTTACAACTTCTACTACTTTTATGCTAAGCTAAGAAGCTGCTCAAACGCCTCACATGTTTTTCCCTCTACTTACAAGTCTGCTAATGTGTACTCACATGTCAGGGGAGTGTACAGTGTTCACATGTCCTGCGTACAGTAGCTGGTCATCCATCGGGATCAATACTCTGAGTCCGTCCACCAGAGAGTCCTTATCCAGCACACACTGAACTGGAGCTGAACACAACACCACCCCAAACAGCAATAAATATGCATGTTATCATTTTAGCATGTGTGACAATCTGAGGTCGAGTCTGCGGGCACTGACCGGGAGTCGAGGCTCTCTCTGACACGCTGCTGCTTCGTGCTGGGAGGAGTTCGTCCTCGCTGAAGCTGCTGTCTTGGTTGTGTTCGAAGTCTTCGTCTGCCGCCATGCTCTCCATCAGCCTGCTCACCGCACCCCTGGAAGGCTGCAACACAAACAAGCAGATTTGATTATATTCCAAAAAAATGTGATGATGTTATTTTTCTTACAATCAAATTATTCTGGAACATGAGTGATTCCCCTCGCGACACAGTGGCTTTTCTACTTAATGTTGATTTGTGCCACTCCACCAAATCACCAGGCTGACACACCACAAATGAACTTTTCACACACAAACAGTAGCATATTACAACGCTTATGCTGTCGAATAAACCATCTCCACCAGCACGAAGAGCCCTGCACACACTTCTGCTTCCTTTTCCAAAACAAACTCAAGTTTTGTCTGGCGGCAGATGGTGAGAAATACAACACTTTGGCAGAAATCACACAATTAGGTTTACTTTTTTCCCCTCAGTAACGAAACAAAAGTGTTAAATCCAACACAAGCTATTAGTTTGTTTCTGAAGACCTTTTCATACTGTGTATAAACACACACACACACACACACACGCACACACACACACACAAAGCCTCAAAGTAGTTTTTGCACTATTAGGTCCAATAACTTTAAAGCTTTGGCTTTGTCCTCGTCAGCATAATTAAGTTCGAATCCACAATGATTTTGCAGCAAATTCATCATCATACTGACCTCTCTGGCTTTGGTCTTGGGTTTTGGTTGGCTCTTGCGTGCCAGGCTGAGGCTCAGCGGTGCAGGACTGTCTGTGATTGGACTGCACAGAGTGGACGGGCTCACGGGCAGAGGAGAGTCCTTCAGCTTCTTTTTCTGTTTTTACAACACAGTTAAAAACATGCATATGAATAAATTATGTCACTGAGGCTCTGTTGGGCAGAATCACATTGTGTACACACACACACACACACACACACACACGCACACACACACACACACACGGGGGGGATGCTTCCAAGCCGCCTGCAGTTGTCCTTTCTTGTCAGCAACACGCCGCAGACAGCAGGGGAGTGCTGCACTGACTGAAGTAACGGAAACCCTGCTGGCACTCTGACATACACTCCTAAACACACACACTTGCAAACATTTCAAAAGAGAAAAGGATGCGAGGGAGCAGGAGTCTGAACAAGGAGGCGAAAAGGTAGTAGAAAAGATGTGGAGCGAGAGGAGAGGGGAAAAGGTGTGATTTTGTTGTTCAGTCTGAGCCGGTAACAGCTCAGTGACTTCTTGACATACTTTCATCACGTCTTTCCCGTCTCTGCTGGGCTGAGTGGGCTTCGGTCTGGAGACGGCCTTCGGTGTGAGCGGTGGGGCCGAGCTGGTGGAGGAGGAAGAGGAGGAGCTCTGACTGGTGGAAGGGGTGGAGGCTGACACCGACATCTGATTTGCTGAAACGGTGGCATCGTGGAGAAAAATCCTCTCGCTGCGTCGGCGGTTCCAGCCCTCATCCTCGCTGAAACCTCCGAACCCAGAGCTGCTGGTGAGGTCGAAGCTAAATCTCCGGGGTGAGCGAGGCATGGGGCGCGATTTGGGCAGAGGCTTGCATTTGACTGGCAGCGCCTCGTCTCGCTTGGTGGGGCTACTCTGGTCAACGCGGCGGGTCGCCGGCGGCAAAAGGGGGAGCTCGGGGGCGGAGCGTTTTCCGTGCAGCAGAGAAGGGAACTTCCTTAACCGCACGTCCGAGCCGGAGTCTGACCACTCGCACTCTGGTGAACCTGTAGGAGGTGAGGAGAGGGTCATATGATGGTAAAAACTCTTCCTATGTATCTCTCACACATGCATAAAACTATACTCCTCCCATAAATATCCAGTCATTAATGAACTGAAGTGGTAGATTGCCTGAAATCAATAACTCTGTGAAAAGGACTATTGATCAGTTTGAAACTAATACATAATTCAAGGGTGAATCATTACACACACCCTTGCTGTGACAATTAGAATGAATTAAAATTTAACCATCAATCAATAAGAAAATCCTGAACGAATGCTCAGGTGGTGAATCTGCTCAACCACAAAAAAACACAATGGAGTTAAAGGCCATCGGGGGAATGTGTGAAATCAGAAGCAGAGTGAACTGGGTCTGTCTGCATTAAAACAAAAGGAGAGAGAAGCCAGATCAGTTCACAGCTCATTTGTGTGTAAGATCTTTTACCCAGAGTGCTTTGCCTGCTGCAGTGTTTGCTGTCGTGGTGGAGGCTCAAAGAGGCCGAGCTGACAGGGAGCGCACTCGCCGCAAACCTGGCCAGCAGACCCAGCCCGCTCTCCTCACAACCGGGGTCGTCGTCTGAATCCGACTCTTCCTCCTCCTCGTCCTCGGAGGTTTCTGCGTCAGAGAAAAAAATTTCCAGCTCAGAGACAAATGTGTTCACGGCAGGAGGTCTGGACCAAAGGTCAGATCACTTCCTACTGTTGCAGAGAGAGTGCACCACAGAGAGGGCTAATTAACAAAAGAAATAACACCGCTATTGCAGCAGCCCGGATCTTTAACTATGTGTCTACACAGGTACACATAAACAGACATTAACATGTAGGCGGGCGAGAAACAACAGTGGAGAGAGAGGAGATCCACTGTCTGAACCGCCGCAGCCCGCCTTTACAATGTAAAGCTGCACGAGAAAGCGACAGCAAGAAAAATCAACCATAAACATGCATCTGAGCCACACACACACCCACCACAGCTGATTTCTGAGGACATTATATTGACTTACACTGGAAGTTTCATATAACCTTAGCTGTAGCTTGCCTGACCCTAATCCCAACCTAAACCTAGCCTGGAAACATCACTTTACCTTCAAATGTATTGATTTGCATCATGGGGACCCATAAAGTAGTTATGACCCCATAATGTCAGTGGTGAAACAGATTAAGGTCCCCACAAGGTCAGTAAAACCCGAGTGAGCTGACTGGGATATTATTTATTATTGGAAAAATAAAAACGCTTAAAAACATCATGAAAATAAAATAAAAGCTGCTCCTCCTCCTCTGACAAGCCAGAAGAGCACACAAAGAGACACACACACTCAGAGTGTAGCATAGCGGCGGTTAGCTGCATGTAGCTGGCAGTTAGCAGTTCATGAACAGAGGGGGTTAGTGTTAACATGGAGGGTGGATACACAGTACATTTAAGAGCTGTAAAATTATTAAAAGGCTATAACTTTGGGATTTAAGTGATACTAAAGCACAGAACTATAAAAAAAAAAATTGGGGGGGAAAGGAAACTCATCACTAGGCTGAAAATCAAGTGGTTCTGGATTTTTGTTTTCAAAGCCTCAGTTCTAAGAAGAATCAGAGGCGACTGATGTCAGGTTGCCCTGGAGTATAGCTGCGGGTCACTGCAGGGTTTTTAGGAAGCTTTAACCCTAATTAACAGTTTACTTTCACTGCAGCTCGAGACAAGAACGAAAACATTTAAAGACTTGTTTCGAGGTTCTAACAGTTACTTTTAGGAACTAAATCTGGTGCACATGTTGTACTGTGAATCCACTGTGTGTTAACAGTAAGCAGACAGACGTTAGGACAAGCAGGCACTGAGAGGACAGCCCTGTGAGGCCCCTTATGTGGTTTAATTATCCATGGTTACATCCTCTGTTCCCACCCAACACCAAATGTGTCTCTTTAAACTTTTACAAGCCATCAGTAGACATTAACTTGGTAGGTGAGGGTAACCATGGCTACCGTCAGAGCTCCAAATTGTGTGAACAATAAAAAAAACAAAACAAACCCCTCCCCCCCAAAAAAGTTAATATTCTCTGTAGGCATTTCAATTTCAGCATAGTCCATGTTAGTCAATAATAAAATTGAGGGAGGGGCACATCCTACTTACAGAGCAGGTGACAGGGGTGTGGCCTCAGACAGGGTGGGGCGGGGCAGCGCAGCGGCGAGAGCCTAGCCGTAACGTAGCCTGGCCTTAGCCCAGTCTAGCTTAAGCAAAGCCACAGCGCAGAATGGCCGTGGCGCGGTAGTGTAGGCTCAAGGCTGCGCTAGTCCTCGCCAAGCTTCTGTAATGTCGCAGTAGCAGCAGCACAAGCACATGGAACAGGCTGAGACACTTAAAAGCATCATGAGTAGGGCAGGAAGGGGATGGGGGTGGGGGTCAAAGGTGAGAGGACAGAGCAAGGTGTCGGAGACAGCAACGTAAAGGGAAAAGGGTTATTTGAAGGTTTAGTAGACACACAGGAGGAGCTCTATTGTCCAAATATCCCAAAATCACTCTTGGGTCATTTTCCCCCCCAAAAACGTCAAACACCAGGCCACATGCTCAAGAAGCGTTGGGTCTAAAAACAAAAGTGAAGCACGACGACTAACACTAGCATTACACATCTATTTTATGACCGTTTAAAAGCGCAGCAAGGAAATTATCTGTCCAAACAGATTGGGCTCTGTGTGCTCTGAATTCATCTTCTAGCTTTCCAAGTGTGAACCCTTAAGCAGAACAGCCATTTTCCAGCTATCCACAGGGATATTTGACGAACAGAGCACTTCAAAGGATGTGTGAGGTGCACTTGGGCAGCTGGACGTACTGACAGAGACGGACAGACAGATGAAGCAGACACAAGGACCACGGCGCTTTGCCTTCTGTAGCAATCAAATCAACACCTTTAATAAAGCTTATAGATGTCAAACTGCAATACAATTTTATGAGGGGGCGAAAAATTCACAATTCACAAAATGTTCAATGTACAAATGCTACAAAACAGTTTGCAATCCAGGCATTAAAAAACACCGTAGAAATAGGTAAACATTTTTTTAAAAAAATATGGCAACTCTGCAGAGAGGCCAGCAGCGAGAGAGGTAGAGATCGTCAAGCAAAAGCACAGTCTTAAACAAACAAAAAAACAAAAAAGCTGCCTTAGTGAAGACCAAACTAAGACACAAGCTCTAAGACACAGTGATGTCTGACTCGACAGCAAGCGGCGAATAGCTCTAAGATTTGGTCAGTAACCTTGGTCGAAGGAGTCGTCAGAGGAGCTGAGGCCCGCTTCCTCCAGCAGTAGGGATAAGTGCTTGTGTTTCTTCTTCTGAGATTTCTCACTGGATAGCAGGGATGTTGGCGATGAAGTGGACCGCCTCTTCCTGGGCAGGCTGCCGTGGGAGCGCGTCCCTGAGAGAGGGGGCCAGCCCCCTCGAGCAGAAGTGTGCTCCTCTGAATCGGAGTCTGGTGTGGAGAGAGTGCGGTTAATCATTCATGAGGTCATGAGGATGGAAACAAAGACTCAGACACAAAGAGTTTCCGCTTGGTTTCAATATCACAGCCTCGCAGAGATTAATGTTTTATTTTCTAAACTAATGCAGCAAAAGCCCAGCATATCTGGAACCAGTCAGCCGCAGATAATCTAACTTTCTACACCATCTAACCAACAAGCATGTGTCAAGAAAATGGGGAAAAATGCAAGAAAGCAAATCATTGCCAGACAAGAAAAAGACGAGATTGGTGAGTGATCAAGCAGGTCACCCAGAAACTGATCCACCTGTGCAGCTTTAAATTGCTCTCAGTGGTTCTGATGCACTTTATCTGTGGAAGTCTTGCACATGCAAATCTAATTCCCACCACTTCAGACCCAACTCCCACCTCTACAGCACTCTTCTGTGTGCTGAAGCCAGTGACTGACAAATGTAAAATGACATAAGTGGCATAAAACATGAGTATGTGCTGCACTTTTAATTTTTCAAGTCTAACCATGAATTATATTTTTTTTTAAAAAGTGACACTGTATCAGCATTAGCTAAAAGCAGGCCACTCTATACCTCAGGCTGTGTTGACAGTTGGGGAAAAGACACATGAAGCTACTTTTTTGTCTCCAGGTACTCACTGTTAGAGCAGCTGCTGAGCTCTGATCTCATGGGAGAGAACAAAGCGGTCTTCTTCTGACCTTTCACTTTCCGGGCAGCGTCTGAAGCAGAAGCCTTGGTAGCCATCTTGTGTTTTCCTGCTTTGACCGAGGAGTGGATTCCTCTCTCCTTGAGTCGACTTTCCACAGACTTGCTCTTCGACTTCTCCGATTTCGTGCTGGAGGTGAATTTGCGTGATGCGCCGAGAGAGCCGAGCTGCGAGAGAGAGAGCGCTCTGTCGAGGTCTGACGCCAGCTGCTCCTGCTCACATACGAGGCCACGCTTTGCCTTTAGCACCTAAGACCATCACCATAGACTCATCATTAATTATACGAGAACAGTCGCATTACCCTGCTGCCAAAAAAATGCACTTCCAGGTAGCCTACCTCCAGCGGATGACTAGTAGATGGCTCCGTGTCATTCCAGCTCTTCTTCTTTTTCTTCTTTTTCACTTTCAAGCCTCCACTTCCTGCCTCCGTCTCCTCTTCTTCTCTGGACACCCGGAACTTCTTCCTTTGTCCCTCCCCTGCTTCAGAATCCTCCGAGTATTGCACCGCCCTACCCACCCTGGGACAGAAATATCCACCTTTGCTGAATATGCATACAGAAAAGCATGCATAAAGGAGAACAAACGGCAAAAGTAAACCGCAGATTACATTCGTGGGGTCACTCACTTTCCAGGCCTGCTGTCCAGTTTGGTAGGTGTGGCCAAGTGTTTCCTCTTTCTAGGTCGCCCTCTACCCCGTCTGGTCAGACTGCGCCTCTCATCTTCCTGCAGCTGGCGCTCACTGACCCAACAGAAAACAATTTTAAGTGTGTGTTCGTCCTGGAGCGGAGGAATGGGAGCATTTTTTGCAGCTTTGTGATTATTTTGCGTAGTAGTGGCTCTTACAGCAAGTGTGCAAGCAGTGTTAAAAAAAAACTTACCGCTTGTCTCTGCGTCTCTGGAGCTTGCTGAGCTCTCTCTGCTTCTCTTTATACGTCTTCTGCAGCTCAGCCAAGCGGACACGGAGTTCCACTTCCATTGTGTCCAACACATCCAGAGGCAGTTTACTGTACAGCTGCAAAGAGCGGCAACGAGGTGAGAAACACTTCCTAAACAGACTCATTTTCAATTGTGGGCCACACGTTTCTTGATCTTACCGGCTCCTCCTTCCTCTGCCGCCAGCTGTACTTCTTGTTGGGGTCCAGCGTTCTGGGCAGATCAATGTGGGATTGTTTCTCTATGGCCTCCAGAAGGACTTGTTTGCTTGCTTCAAGAAGACAGTCTAGATCCTCTAATGTCACATCTGGATGGGATGCAGAAAAAACTAAAATTAGAGGAGTTGATAAATATAAATAGCTGTTTATTACATCTGTTAGAAACTGCTTACCTTGCTCCTTGTGGCTGTTTTCTAACTCTTGCTGAGCCATTTGGCTAAGCAGGGCCATCCCCTCCAGCGCCACCATCTCCATGGGTCCTGCAGTGCTGCAGCTTTCTATCTGTGGTATGAGTGTTGGGGCAGGTGGGGTGATGGATAGAGGATGGACCATCTCACTAGCTGTCAGCAAGGCGAGCATCCCTGCCATGGGATCTTCTGAACTGATGACAAGTGGAAGTGGAGAGGTAGGGGCAGGAAGTGGATAGAGAGGAGGCTCAACAAGACTTTCTTTTGGACTGGGAGCATCTAATATGACTGGACTGTCTGGCTGTTCCTGTTCACATGAAGCGCTGGTGGTTTGATCTAGTGACGCACATGTCTGAGACAGTTCCTGTCTGTCTGAATCTGTGCTGATGCACTCTGCATAATGTGTTTGGTCTGGATCCTTTATGACCTTGGATTTAGGTTCAGCTTCTGTGAGTGTAGGAGGCTCAGAATATGCTGTCTGACATGAGTAAGCTGAAACTTCTATTTTGATTTGACCTTCTTCCTTCTCTTCCTCCCTGACTTCCAGCCCTCTGGCTCGTTGTGGTGGAGGACTAGGGACATGCAGAGGTAACGGTTGAGGCTGTGGCTTTGAGGGTTCCCTGTCTTCTTCATTGTCCTGGGTGACTTGGGCAGGACTACAGCTTTGCCGAAGAGGTCCGAGTGGCTCTGGTGTTATGTCAAGCTTTCCCTGCTCCACATCAGGTTCCTGTTTGAGGAAAGATCCCGTCTTTGACTGCTCTAGCTTTTGAGGCTTGATATCTGTGTCCAAAAGCCTTGAATGGAGATGTGCTGAGGGCAAAGGGGCAGCTAAAGCAGGAGAGCAAACACGACGGGGTGGGACAGCTTCTGCATTTTCCCCTGTGGGTGTTGGGATGTGATAAGGAGGAAAAGGTGAGCCAAACGGGGCCGTGATGGACTGGTAAGGATAACCTGGAGGGAGATCTGTCACAAAGGCAAACAAAAACATCAGTTAGAAAGCAAATTTGTCCGAAATCAGGAGGTAGGTCAGATTAATTCATTGCTTAAGACACTTTGTTTTCATGGTAGTGCAAACATAAAGTCTTATGTATCCACTCTAGCTGACATGATGATGAAAAGCAAAGATGGCTGCATTTTCACTTGTGAGGTTGCTGCAGACTCACCGGAGTACATGCTTTGAAAGGGTGCAGAGGTCGGCTTCTGACCCTCTCTCCGTTCCCTCTGTCCCATCTCCCCCTCCTCAGTAATCTCTCGTTTAGGCCGCCGTGGCGAGGAAGGGGGCGGAGACGCTGAACGGGGTGAAGGCGGGTGAGGCAGGGGCTTTGGCGGAGACAGTATTCTCTGCCCACCTTCCTCAGACTTCAGTGTGGTCACTGGAGAGGGGAGCCGAGGCAGTGGGGTTAGGGACGATGTCGATGGGGTTGGAGATCGAGAGGAAGGAGGAGGTTTGCGGGGATGCAGCACTGGTGAGGGAGACGGGGATGAAATTGAGGAGGGTCTGGGCTTTGAGTCAGTGTTACGCTTGTCTGCTTTGTCTTCCATCTCTGGCCGGTGCTCACTGGCCTTTAGGCGCTCCTACAACACAGAAGAGGAGATATTTTTGACAGATGCACGCACCGTGTGTGTATGATGTGACAGACTCAGGATATGAATTGTGGGATGTGCTTTGTTTAGACTTCCCTGGCTGTATTCTTTTGCAGCTGCAGGATATGGCTGTTTACTGATCTTCACTTTTTGGAAGCGCAATCAAAGCAGGGAACTAAAATCCTACTGCAAGCCAATCTAACACATTGTTTTGCTGTGTTTATGCCTTTATGTCTACATGCAGCTGGATTGGACAATGTCTAATATTCATGGAAATGTCTTTAAATATGTTGTTTGTTGACATGAAGGTGCTTAACAGCACAAAGTGCACTCACAGCTATCTGTGCATTCCTCTGTAGCTCCAGGACCTGCGCCGTGTGCTGCTGAATCATGAGTAGCTCGTGTTGTCGGAGGATTTGCTGCTGAGAGAGGAGCTGCAGCTGGGCCGCATGCTGCAAAGTGCTGGTTGTACCGTACACACCCGACCACACTGGGGCTCCACGCTCCAGTACATCACCACCTGCAGAACAGCAGCCAGAGCCATGAGAAGAAAGTAAAATTAAATGTCCATTTAAAGTGGCTGCTTTTTACAAAGCAGTTTTTTCCCCACTTACAAAAAGATTTTGGGGTTATTTTGAATTTGATAGAGAAATATTGGAACATGTTTACTACTGTGATACTTCACATCCTTTTTGTAGCTTTTGGGCACTTAGGAAACCAGCTGATCTAGTTTTAATATAAAAATGTTTGTACACTGTTGCCTTGTTGCATTGCTATAACTACCCCATGCACATTAGGTGGTACTCAACTGTAAAGGAAAACGACTGAAACCGAGTTGGGTATGTACAAGGGGAAAGGAAGTACAATGCACTGCTACAGGATCACAGATACAGGGTTTAGGATGGCTTATGGTCACAGAATAGAGTCAGCTGATGGCAAATTATAAAATGAAGCCAGAGAAACATGAGTGGTTTTCCATTTTCATTTGTTTACAGAAAGTACAAACAGTAACATCTGTCTGTATAAAAGTGGTACTCCTTTGTTTTTGCTTGAGCAAAACAGAAGCCAACTTGCACTGATACTTTTACAAAGACAACAGCTTTCCTACCATAGTGTGGCAGGTGTTCGGATGGGATGACGATTAGCTGTCCAGACTGCGGATCTCTGGCAAACTGGTAGGGAGGGGGCATCGAGCCTGGCAGAGAGGGTGGGTAGCCTGGGGGGAGGGTCTGGTGGAGTGAAGAGGGACCCAGGCCTGAATAGGAGGGAAGGAGAATAAAAGGGTGAAAAATTGAGGCAGAAGTGTGAAAAACGTCGGATGAAAAGAAGAGAAAGTCAACAGAAGCCAAACCGAATCCAACATTTACCCAGTGCTATTCTTCATTCAGTATTTATACTCACAGTGAAAGCATAATGGAATCACATGTGGGAGCGTGCACTGAATTTAGCTGCTTGAGAGAGGATTTTGTTTTTGGGGTTTTTTTTGTCCTCCGTGTCTAGACAGAGAAGGCCCTTGGGGAGCTCTGCATGACCATGTGTCTCAGTGTTGCATGTTTTCAAACCTTACGTGTACGCTTGCATAAGCATGCGAGTGAGTGAGTTTGCGTCTCCGTGCTGTTATTTCTGGACAGTGTGCGTTGGAAGAAGCAGGTCTGGAATGTCCTGCAGAGACCAGGAATGTCTGCGGCACTTGACTCAACGGGGCTGCTGCTGGTTGAACCGCTCGACGGACGGACAACACCAATCAGGAAAAGCCACGTGTGTGAAGCTAGACAAAGCATGTTGTGTGTTGCTCTGCATTTAGCACCAGGTGTTATAACGCTGACAGACAGTAAGATAGAAATGCTTCTGAAAGTGCAAAAGCATACAGAGTTAAAACCGCTAATTCCTTTAGTGGCGTGCTGTGCTATCTGTCCCACATCTGGGCGTCTCCTTCAGTGCTCAAGGAGCTTATTTAAACTCCAACATGTAAAGTTTCCATCAAACAAACCAACTGTAACACACGTAATATGTGTTTACCACTTTGTTTTAATGCAAACAGTAAGTAAACTAGGGCTGTCTGTATGATTACTTCTAAATAATCCATTAAATAATTGTTTACTCTAAAAAAAAAATAAAATAAAATAAAAAAAAATGTTGAAACAACAGTCAAAATAAAAGCAGCACAATCAACAATGTGTCTTTATTAATTTTCTGCTGCTTGAATAAAAGATTCATTATTTCAGCTTCTGTTGACTTTTCTCTTCACATAAAGCACAAAATTATTAAAATCACCAGTTACACAACTGAGTTCCTCAACAATGTTATGAGAAGTTTGGGGAAAAATCTAAAGTGTCTGAGACAAAAGCACATCTACATACTGTATGGAGAGCCAGAGAGCCAGACTGGGGGAGCTCCAGGCCGGGGCATCCATGGGTGAGAGGTCAAAGTTGAGGGGTCGGGAGGCCATCGTCCAGCCCCTGCCAGAGCGGGACCTCCTGTGACCACAAGGTTTGGGGTCATGAGGCTGGACGTCATCATACCGGGTGTCAAGCCGCTAGATAGTGGGGCAGGGTGCATCTGAGTAAACTCTGCCAGTTCCTTGGACTCTCTAAAAGGAAACAAGACCCGTTTAATAAAGGGACAACCCCTGGGGCTGAGAAATGAAGGCAGAGTGGAAGTGCCAAAAACTGCAGTTTAAAGGACGGCTCCAAAAGCGAGTCAATCCCAGTGGACTCCCACGTTAAAATGCATTCAACTTTACAGCAGAAATAAACCAGTTTACAGTGTGCTACATAAACATTTTTGACCACGTTCATAACAACTGTACACAGGATGTTTTGTAAGATTTAGATTTTGCTCAGGCTTAAAATTTTGCATTAACAGGAACATGACTGCTTTGACAGACAGGTGGATGGAAACTAGCTACCTGCTCTGTGCCGTACCAGCAAATCTGAGTGGCTGAACTGGACCTCTTTACTAGCATTTTTAGTGGAATTAACACAGCAACAAAGAAATCTGTGCTCCAGTTTTGGTGAGTAAAAATTCTAGTACCTCATTTGTTTCTTCACAGGAATTAGCAGGACTCTGTGTCGACTGCACCCGCACAGTTTCGGGATACAGCTCGTTAGCTGAGCTTGCTAAGAAGTTTGAACTCTGCACTGCAAATATGGTCACATGTAGCACCAAACTCACAAAGTGGTGAAAACCCCAGAGTTTAAGTCACAAAGCAACAGGTGACACAGTTGCTTCTTCCATCCTTTATATACAGGCTATGATTTTAATTTAATATTGTTTAAAGAAGAGGTGATAAAAGAGACCTGCAGTTTTCCCAATACTAGACTTGTTTAACCACGATTCATGACTAAGAAGTAACTGAGTTACTAACAATAAAAAAATTTTTTTTAAAAAAAATCAATAGATGATTTACTTCCTCACCTGAGCACTTTCTCCTGCTCACGTTCCAGCCGGCCAGCCAGCAGTCTGTCATCGTGGTGGCGAGCACGGTCCTCTCCACGTTCTTCATCTACACATTCAGGAAGACGGGAAGAGAGAAAAGGATTCATTATCACATTTTCTTCTATTATACACCATAGAAGAAAATATGATGGGCTATAACAGCCATATTATGCTACCTACTACAGTGCACTCTACTCTTGGACATCTCTCTGGTCTATAGTAGGGATGAAAAAAGGAAACTTTGGCAGAAGTTCATAAAGTCGAGCACGATGGGTGACAACAGAGAACAGAAGGGGGAAAATACAAGGTGACAGCGACTAAAGGTGGCACAGCATGTCATAATGAGCAGAGAGGCTAAAAAGAAATTAGCTTCATTCTCCAAACAGAGTGTGTGTGCACACAAACTGTACAAATACACACAGAAATGGAGTGACGGCTCTCACTCCAGCTGCCAGCTCGCATCAATTATTAGTCTAGTGCCACAGGAGACACGTGAACCTGCCATCGCTGCCTTACTACTGCATACACAGGGCCTTAAACCCATCCTGCTTACTATGAGAGCCAACGGCAAAAGACTGAGGAGGAAGAAAAGAGGAGGAAGGGGAGCAGCACTCAAGCGGGGAACCCAGAATAAACATGAGGGTCTCCTCCTCTCTCCCATTAACCCTTTTCCATCTCATCAACGCTGACTGAGGGTCCCCGAGCAGCAGAAGGTTTTATACATGTGTGCCAAACCCTTCAGTCATGAGTCCGTCAGTGTGTGTGTGTGTGTGTGTAGCCTATAAAAGGACAAGAGACTTTAACAATCCCTGACATGCTCCACAGGAAAGGGTTCTAGACTGTTACCAAGGTTACAAGGAGCCTGTCCCACATGCTATCCTTTCTGTATCAGGGATAAACACTGCGTGCCCCCTCTTCTTCCCCCACATTCCTCATTGCTGTGCTTCCATCTGTCTCATACTCTTCTTACTTTCCTGACACACTTTTCTCCTCCGGTCCATCAACCTATTGATAGATGGTCTCTCCTATCATTAGACCACTTCGCGCTTCCTTCCATTTACACATCCATCTATTTCCAGTGTAATTCTTCTGCTGTTTATTTAGAGCTCCTCCTAGCATGAGGGACTGAGGCTATTAGCAAATCAATCTGCTCAAGGAAGGAAATGACTAACCCCCCACCCCTCCAATCGCAAACAGGGATGCACTGCATGTGCATCTACAGTAGCTCATAAATACACACAATTCCTAATATACACACAGTCACTCAAGACTGATCCATTGCTTAGCAACGCAGCCATGGTCTTATTGTAATTCAAGGCTTGTTTGTAGCTTTTAGCTGCGCTCTGTAATGACATGTTTAATGCAGAGAGGGGGGGGAGTGGAGAAAGAGTAGAGGGCCCAGAGGTGGGACAAGGAGGGAGTGCCTCTACAAAACCCTTTTCTGAAAGGAAAGAAGGGTGGAGAGGCAGAGAGATATTCAACTCAATGAAAAGAGCAAGAGAGAGAGAGAGGCCGAGCTGTGGGAAGACAGAAAGAGCTCAATGACACACGGTGCTGAGAAAGAAACAGAAACAAGGAGATGGAGCAGGAGCACTGGAGCTGAATGACCTTGACGTCCAAGAATGGAGTGTAGTGTGGCAGGAATTGCTATGCAGCCAGCAGAGAGCCATTCAACAAAATACACCCTATGACATAATTAGTCAAATTGTGGGGGGGGGGAAAGTTGTTTTTAACCATTCAAATCACGTTACACGCATGAACACCTCAGTGTCAAACAGGGGGCTGAGGAAATATGACTTTGAGGCGCGAGAAAATGAATCGTCTATTATTCATAGAAACCAAAATGAGGAATCATTTGCTCTTGGTTCATTTAACTGAAGGGATCTATGTTCCCTGCAGAACAATTCGGAGAGAAGCCACAGTGGAGAGTTGAAAGCAGAAGCACGAGCAAATACATTTGAACAATGTTCTAAGTACACTTGATTTAACTTGCCAGTAACTTTAAAATATTGTGCAATCAGTTCAGTGAATGTGACTCCTGGAAGTATTTTAAAACCTACACTGAGTGCAAATAGAAAATTTGCACTCAGATTTGTACATCTATCAGTCACCAGGAAAAAAATTTTTTATAAAAAGGAGTTTTTAGCAGAAGAAGACCAAAGAAGTACTGACCTTTAATAGCGGTTTGCAGCAGGGGTCTCTGTGTGTCTGAGCTTCCACTCGTCTGTTTACTGGTGGTCCCGCTGTCCCTCTGCCGAGCCACAGCAACAGCGATCCCAACCGGAGGGTGGCGCACCTCGCCCTCACCCTCCCGACCAAAGGAGCGGGCGCTGTCGGGTCGCTCCTGTTCTCTCTTCAGCTGAGGCATCCTTAACGTTCCTGAACCACCGGAGCCAACTGCTATCCTATCCCTATCCCTCTCTCTTTCTCGCTCTCTCTCTTTCTCCCTCTCCTTTTCCCTCTCGACGTCCATCCCAATGTTCCCCAATCCACCAAAGGGCCCTCTGCCGTCCGTGATGTGCCTGGAGGAACCAGGACCTTCAGCAGCAAAGTTTCCACTGTATTTGATCAGGCTCTGCATGGCCGAAACCTCTTTAGAATCCGAACCCAATCCCCCACCACGCTCTCCACCGCTGGAACCCCCTGGTCGGTAGAGCGCTGATGGGTCCAGGTAGCGTCTCTGACTGCCCTCCTCGCTTGCACGCCCGTGTCCGTGCTGGGAGGAGTGTGTTTGGGGAGAATGGCTGTGGGTCGATTGTGTGTTGCTGTTGTGTCGATGGGATGTGTGAGGCGACTGTGACATTCGTGTGTGTGTCTGCTGGCTGTGGGGAGAAGAAAGCGTGTGTTGGGCTGCCAGAGCAGCCATGTGACTTGTAGCGTAGTTGGTCAACGGACTGATAGTATTCCACTTGGGCTCTGCCGCAGATCGCTCTATGCCTAATCTGTTTGAGTGTTTAGAGATGTCCCTGGTTTCTGGGCTGAACCTTGATTGAATGGAGGAGAGGGATGCGTCCTGGCTTCGTTTACCAACGGAACCATTGGAACAAATCACAGAACCTTCCTCTCTTTGATTGCTTAAATCGCCTGAGTGGGAGAGCCGAGGATGCTCCATGAGGATCTTCTCATGAAACCTGTAGCTCTCCCTCTCTCTGTCTCTGTCCCGCTCATGCTCCACGTCTCTGTCTCTGTCACGCTCCCGTTCTCTGTCTCTGTGTTTGTTGTCGCGCGCTTGTGATGCTATCTGGATCGGCCCCGTCTGCTCATCATAAACCTCCACAGAAGGCACATACGTAGGTGCGCTTATTCGTTGCTCCCTGACAGACTCTCTGGCTGTGGAAAGGTGGGGCGCACCAGCTGTTGAGGACTGGAGAGCAGGAGGGAGGACATAGGATATGTGGAGGGTTCCAGCTGACGTGGCTACAGAGTCATTCCTCCTATGTCTCTCTGAATGAGGGTTTGAGTTATTCGAATTAGCATTAGAGTTATGGTGGAGTCGAGAGCTGCTCTCCTCGTCCCGACTCCCTCTGTCCGGTTCTGGTCCATGAAACCTCCCGGTTCCTCCACCCCCACCAGGAGGGAAGGAGGTCTGTGGAGATGACAGCCTGGATCTGGGCTCCACTGTGGAAGGCTGGGAGTGTGACTTTTGCTGGTGTAGATGGAAGGACCAACCATCTCTGTCTCTTTCTGTGTCCCGGTCCTTTTCCTTCTCTCGTTCCCGTTCCCTGCCCACCCTGCGGTCCTCCTCACCTCTCCCGTCCTGTGTCAGGTCCACCACGCTCTGCGGCCGCTGCTCCTCTCTTGAACGCTCCCTCTCCCTCTCTCTGTCTCTATCCCTCTCTCCCCGATAAGACCTTTCCCTCACCCCTTCCCGGGATGTCCTCTGTGGGGGTGTGGAGCTGGACGGGGTATTGGAGGCAGCAGACGGGGGGTGGAGAGGTGACTGCCTCAGGGAGGATGGCAGGTAATATCCCTCTAGAAACACAACATAACACACAAGTCAGACAACACAAACAACCACACTGCATGCAGACAGATGATGAAACAGATGATGAAGGCAGAGCACAGCAGCATCCTGCAGCACTCAAGCAGAGGTGAAAAATAATAATAAATATTTATGTGTCAACTTGCCAAGAAAACGTAACAATGCAACAGGCTTATAGTAGATCGGCAACAGCAGAATGACAGAAGAGACATACATTATGGTGTGAAAATGACAAAGGAATCAGGGCTAAATCTGGTGTTGTATTTCTGGCCAGGGCCCACAACTAAATAGGCTTTCACACTATAATAAAGAGGCTTAGCACAAAACCTACTGCTGCTGATGTATCACAGGATAAGACAGAATATGTACAATAAATTCAGGCAACTGGTCTTTGTGAATGTTGTCGGTGACAGATACTGACCTTTATGAGAATCATAGAGAGGGTGCTGGGAGAGCGAGGGAGGCTCAAGGTGCCCCAGGTGCCCCAGGTAAGGGCTGGAGTACAAGCTGCTTGGAAGAGGGGGGTAGCCTGAAGAGACAGAATGCAGGTTATAGAAATGACACTGAAAACACCAGAAAAGTTCAGTAAATTAGTCGTATAGATATAAAAGGTAATTTTGTTAGCTTATCCTCTGAACGTCAGTCCTGTTGACTCATGGCAGAGGCTGATATTTATCTGTTGTGTCACTTCCACTTTGCACTGGCTAAATGTTCAGTAATGGCATGCATCTTCTTTACAATGAAGATTTTTAGGGTCACTGATTGGCCAAATTCTCATCCTAACCCATCAAGTAGAAATTTCTCACCACTTGCATGCTGACTGCTCTGATTAGTCAACTTTGAATCTGTTAGTTGACCTGCAGATAATCAGTCTTTGACTGTTTGATAATTCGTTAACAGTTACAGTCATTTTATTGTAAAATCTGAGACCTTTGGGTTTTGGACTGTCACCCTGGACTCTGAGACGTTACAGTCAGCTGGTCTGAAGCAATGCCATGTATGAGGAAATCAAAAGGAGGCATTTCAGATCATTACATCATTCTTTCTTCCTCTTAGTCATGCATTCAATGACTCTTGCTTTGATGTTTAAACATTTCAGACCGTTTAAACTGGTGTTTGTTTAACTCGTAATGATGGAGTTACTGTATAATGAGAGCAGTTTCTAATATTTTATCCACTTAACTTATAATCAGTAATCAGCTGACATCAGGACTGTAGCTACCTTCATTTTCTAATGCTCCAACTTTTCAAAGTGATTCCTTTAATATCTGTCTACTTTTAGAGAAAATGAAATCAGAACGTACATATGAGAGGGTGAAATTAAACTACACATACGTGTATTTATTTGGACACTCAGTTAAGTGGCTGATCCGTTTTCTTTTTGTCCACTGAATTAAATAATCAACTTCAGCTCCAAGAGATTTAACCACACTATCAATTGTGACTCTGTTTCTTTTTTTTTCTTGATAAAACATTTACAGCTGACCTCATGTCACAAATCACTCTGTTTGTGGGTCAGCCTGGGTTGCTGGGCAAGAGTCTCCCGACAGCCAACTGCTGCTCTCAGAGACCAGCTCTTAATATAGACGAAGGTTTGTGTTTGGATTTCTGTGTTAGGACTGAGCTGGCTGGTGTCACCACGTTAGGCCACAAGCGGAGGAGAAAGAAGAAGAAAAAAAAAGGAGGGTGAGACATTCCTTGTTCCCACACTCCAGCCATTCCAAGAAGTATTAAAGACGCAGTTGCCATTCCAGCACAAAAGCACCGGCAGCAGCGCCGAGGTATAAATGGGTCTCCCCTCGTTCTGAGATGCAGAAATGGAGAAGCTAAGGAAGTGGGTGTTAAGGGGTGTCAGCATTAGAAGAAGGCACTGGGAGACAGAAATATAAGAGGCGTGATGGAATGAGGGTAACAGCATGCAGGATGGGTTTCTTGCAAAGCTCCCTTTAACCACAGTTAACAGCTAGCCTTGATCTTTAACAGCTTTGATTTGGGGTTCGGGTGCAGCAGTACGGTGCATCCCAGGCATATCCAAAGTCTGCCTCTTAGCTGCTGCCCAGAGACGTCTCCAGCTTAGAGTAGCGTTAGCTGCTATCAAAGCCAGCCACCAGGTATTAGGAATCTCTCTTAGCCCGTGAAGGATTCTGTTCATGAGGCTTCTTTACCAAGCAGGGGGTTTAGCTTTTTTAGCTTTAGAGACTTCAACCTTAAATCCAGTCAAACCTAAGTCAAATGTCAAAGTTTATCCACCCTTTATATTTGCTTCTCTGGCTGAATATAAAATGAAACAGGTTACATCTTTTAAATTTAGATTTAGAATTAGAATTTTACAATGAGCAATTAGTGGCACCATTCCCACACAGGAGATCTAATCACAACCCTAAAGGAACAGTTTCACATACAGCCAGCAGCCAGTTAGCTCCATATTACCTCACATTTCCACACTGAGCACCTCTAAGACTACCCATATTAGTGCTCTCATATCCACTCTCACTGACATCATACAGTGTTTAGTCTAAAGCCTGAGTTTTTGACCCACAAGGATTACTTGCACATACACTAACCTCATTATTTGAAACTGTGGCCATGTTTAATGTGAGCATCCTCTACTGTAATAGCATATGGAAAAAGGAAAAGCACAAGAGGTCTACTGTAAAAACAGCTTTTTTCCATTTGTTTTTTAAGGAAATGATTATTACACTTGGCCATTAACAGGAAACAAGCAGAGTCTCCAAAAAGCTAAGGGTCAGATTATGAGCTACAATCATGTCAGTGCCTGACCGACAGTCCCCGAACTGAGAAACAAAGACAAAAATCTTAAAATAAATAAACTAACCACATAATTTGATTTACGATGTTTGAAAAGCACTGAGCAAGCCGTGCGTCACACAGGCAACGCAATCACTTTTAAAAGGCATCTTAAATGAAATCCATTTGTCCTTCTCCCTTACCTTGCTGAAATGCACTGTGGGATTTGTTTTCTACCCTATCTGACCTACTCCAGTGAGATTTGATAAGGAGTTGCAAAAGGACACAAGGGAATGAGGAGGGGACCGAGATTCAATCACTTAATGAACAAGCCTTGAGGAAAGGCACAGGCAAGTTAAGGAAATGAGGAGTCCAAGGAGACAATCCTCCGTGTGTCTAAAAGTGTGTTCGGGCAGGAGAGAGATGGTGTATGAAAAGTAGGGCAGGAGAACTAGAGAGACGCCGACAGAGACAAAGTGTGTACTGGACAGAAGGCTCAAAAAAGAACAAGAGAGAGGAAGACAGATTACAGAAACAGATGACAGGTGAAAGTAAAGGACTGGTCGAGGACAGAGGAACCAAGGCACATTCAGGACAGAGCCAGGAGCAGAGCTACCAGTCGTGAGACAGAAATGGAACAGGATCCCAGTGGAGTAAGCAATGAGGAACAGGCCTCCTGGGCATTGGTCAGGACAGGATTGTGAAAAATGCCATGAAAATATGATGCCACTCTGCCTTTGAATTATGTACTGGGACAGAAAAGGAGGATAGAAACAGAAATGCAAATGTAGGTGATTTACCATCATGAGCATGCGATGCCCACAGCTGAGCCATCTGCAGACTGCTGGGATTTGCGGATCTGTATGCAGGGTCAGAGGTCAGAGAGGAGTGGCCTGGATAGCCTGACAGGAAGGGGCTGGAGCCTGCCGGGAAGGCATCGCCTATAGGAAAAAGAATGAAGACTGTCAGTCACCCTCGTAACCGCGAGGCCAAACAACACAAACAGTCAATCTTTTTTTATTCTGTACGTGATGTCATTCCTTCCTGTGTGCGTTTTTGGGTGAGGGGAGCTAAATCAATATGTGCTGATGTTACTGTTCCCGAGCAGTCTGCTGTAATCACATTATTACTGAGCAGCCATGCACTCCATTTCAACAAGACAGACCACAGACAGACTTCACTCAGAAAGGAGGAAAGTTAATGTAACCACCAACCAAAAGCCACAATCGTCACAAGAGGAATGCAGCCGTGTGGGGCACGAGGAGGAGTGCGTCTCTGTTCAGGATGGGACCGGGATTTACCTCAAACTCAACTGTCTGTCTCTGTCAGATAGAGCTCTGGATTACATGTTGACAGCTTTTATAAGACAAATCTGACCAAGTAAAAATGTACTCAACCTTATAAATAACTCACTGACAAAATCTTCTTCCATTATTTAAAAAATATAATCAAAAACAAATGTATTTCAGCGTTAGGCCAAAGATGTATATGTAATATAAATTACACACACACAAAAAAAACCAAAAAACAAAACAAAAACAAAAATCACAGTGTACAAAAATACCCGACACCTTAACAAATGTTTGTTACAGCTTGAGCTCAACCTGTTAATCACAATAACGATTCATGGAAATTAACAGTTAACTTAATTATACGATGCTATAAATATAAAAAAAAACAAGGTTTGCAACACATAACAACAGTGAAATATTTTTAGAAATATTCTGATTATTACTGGAACCTGAAACATGTTTTCAGAAACAAATATAGAAGAAAAAAAAAAGCACACATATTCAGTTTTTCTTGCCGTATTTTCTTTTAAATTTGCTGTAGCTTTGCACCCGACACACCGTTCCTGGTAACAAGTCACATTTTGCGTCATCACAAAACTGAAAGCGCTTCAATTTACAAAGAGAAGGCAGCAAAATCTGATGTTGGAAAGAATCAAACTGATAATGTCTACCTTTTTTTTTTTTTTTTTAAATCTTTGCTTCACTATGAGACATAACATAATAAAAATAGCTGAAGATGACTTTTTAGCTGACCAGATTATTCCTGCACTGGCCACTGTGCATTAGACTTTTTGACATAAATCAAGAGGTCAGAGGAGCGTTTATCAGAGAAATGCCTGCTGCATAATATAATATATAACAGTTTATGTTTAGAGTTTCCCATACATTTATAAATGTGTTATTAATAAAACCACAATTTAAGTAATATACAGAGTGTTTGGGTCGTACAAGGAGTCAGAGGGAACACTCTTGACTACACACCACTGAATTCAGTTCCATGGAGCGCGTGAATCCCCTCTAAATCACTTCATATCTTAATACGATACGGTTATCGATCGTTTTTATTAGACTCCACCCTCATCACATGTGCAATCTGACCACCGGCAAACTTTGAACCATTACAGCTTCTTCCAAGTGCAACCTTCTGAAGAGCTGGAAAAGGTTTCATGTTTAGCCGAGGACCCCCAGACTCTGCCCCTCCCCGAACCATTACTGAACACACTGCACGGCCATTACCCTGATAAAACTAACCATGTGTGTAGGGGAAAGGGTGCTGCCTGTATATGGGCAGGAGGGGGGAGGGAATGAATGCGTGTGTTTCTGTATTAGTCCTGTGGGAATCCAAGAGACATGCTGTGCTTGCTGAGTTTCCCCTGCATCTAAATCAGTACATTAAAACTGCAGTCCGTCAGCAGCCACACACACACACCATTTTAAATCAATACCAAATGCAGCTTTCCAATCTATCGCAAAGGCGTGCATGCAAACACATACAGAAGTAATGCACTGTGCCTTTATTCTCTCACTGTGATAACACTGTGTAGGTGGATTCTTCCACACTGTGCCTTATTAGACACAGTTTTTATTAACGCTCGCACGTAAACGTGTGTGTGTGCACGTGTGCTTAGAGTCCCTGCACTTCTTTGCCGTATGATCACCGACATGTGCAAACAGTTCTGTGTGGGTTTGCAGTGAATGCGCTTTTGAGTCAAAAACACTGCGCAAGCCGTACACACACGCACACACAAAAAGACTGCCGTAAACCTGCATTTACAAATTCACACATGCACACCACACCCACCCACGCATACACACACGTTAACTCTGAAAAGCAGCAATGAGGTTTTACCCAGAAAATGGCACAATTTTCCATCTGTGCAGTTTTGCAGTCTCATCTATGCACTGATGTCAATATTAATATTAAACAACAACACAAGCCTCACTTTCCTTCTGCTTTCAACTGTGTTTATAATTCACAATATTTTAGGTGTGTGCTTTCATTCCTTGAAGTTGTGATGTTCACAATTAAAGCCCTGCTTTCCCTGTGGTAACTGGTGGCAAAGGCAACTGCAGTTTAACACTACAGCAAACATGCCACCAACTTTTTTATGAAATACTATAGAGGAGAAACTGCTGCATGTTTGTAAAGTGGTGCCAAGCCTTCCTTAAATAACACGGCCTTTATTCAGCAAGTCATGAACAGAAGGGACCTGAAATGCTGTAAATAATGCGAGTACTTTTATAATCTTTACCCACGACATTGATTTGATTTGGGTTTACTCACTTATGACCAAATGCATAAATCAAATTTTTGGGGTCAACACTGACATTAATAGTATTAAAACATGATTATTCATCGACTTTGGAAACAGCACAAATTATATACTCATACTCGTTTTGTTTTTGGACTGGTCCAGTGGAGCTTTACATGATTTACAATTTAAAATAATTCTTAATAATCTTAAACCGGGGATTAAGAAAGGGATGAGTGCTAGCTTTTAAGGAGGGGAAGTCACTGCTTTCTTGGAAAGGTGTGGCTTGGATTTATAACAAAACAAGAGCATCCCTGGAATGGAAACCAGCACCAGCATCATTTTATCTTGATTATGTTGTTTTCAAAGACTGCTGAAAGACAAAATCGCACCACTGACTGATTCAGTGGTGCTCCATTCATTCTCTACAAACTTCAAAACTGATCTGCTGGAATAAAACAAAACAAAAACAACAAAAATAAAAAGGACCGCATCTTGCTTTGTAAACTCAAATTGGATGAGTCGTCACAGTCCGTGCTCTGCGACTGGTTTATATATAAAGAACGCTTCAGTACGTACTGTGAGCACGTCTACATTAGCAGTAACACAATGAAGGTGCGATACAGTATTTTTTTAAAAACAACTGTTAGCTGCAATGTTTCCTGTGAATCATATTACACAAAAGGTGAGCTGAAATGCTGTTGCTAAATTCACCACTGTAAATCAAAAACGGCAAAGTCGTTCATCTATGAACCATAAAGCATATTTTGCAACATTTCCTGACGTGGCCATTTTACAGTTCCTACTTTTTAGGAACGACCGCACTGTTTCGATGAAATTATCTGCCATTAGTTCAACTCTTGACACAAAGCCCGAATTGTTTCTAGAAAATGTCACTTTCACTATTTTTTTTTTTTTTTAAATTACTGCCATTTTCGAACACATCACATCGGCCAGTGTCCATGTGTGTCGCACTAGGTGCCAGCAGTGTTGTTTTAACAAATTATCCTCACCTTTAAGCCACTTTCTAATCATTACCTCATGTGTGTAAGACGTGCAAAACATAGATGTACCCTCGATGAACACACACACACACACACACACACACACACAATACATTTCCAACCACCACCACCACCACCACCACCTGTCAAGGTTGTTGAAGTCCTGGTAGGATGTCAG
The DNA here is from genome assembly GCF_001858045.2 of Oreochromis niloticus. NCBI lineage: Eukaryota > Metazoa > Chordata > Actinopteri > Cichliformes > Cichlidae > Oreochromis > Oreochromis niloticus. The sequence continues at coordinate 10,518,489 of NC_031969.2, forward strand.
CAGTTTCCATTTCTTCAGGCCAAACACCAGGGTCTCTCTAATGCACATACACAGACACGTCAAGAGGCACAGATGCCTCACTGGAGTATGGATCAATCTCGGCATTGTAGCCGCCTACAGGCCATTTATTCCATGTGTCTGAGTACACACGCACACACGCACACACACAGTCTACAGTTTTGCTTTGTGCCAGTGAGCAGGGAAAAAGAATACAATCCCAAAGTCCCTTTGCCCCTCCTGAACAGTCAAAAGCAGGAAAAAATGGGAGGGGTAGAAAGAGGAAAAACATTTGCACTCCTTGTTCCAGAAACAACATCCAAATGGTAGCTGAGAGGGAAATGTTTCTTTAAATGTTTTGGAATTACTCTTTCATTAGCTCACCCCCTCTCCCTCTCTCTTTTAACCTTTTCCTTCCTCTCTCCCTCTCTCTCCCTTCACAACTCCACCCCCCACCACACACACAGCATTTGGCTCTCAGTTCACAAGACAGTTAGTTTGCCATATTGGGAGAAACGAGTTGCCAAGAAACGCGCTCTCTGACTCCCAACGCGTTCTGAGCCTCCATTTTCAGATCAGTATAAGAAATATATCTTGATATCAGAGATAGGAAGGAGATCAATTCTGTCAGACTCCACTGCAAATCCGACACAAAGGCGCACACATCCAAAGAAAAAAAATAAAATAAAAAAATCAGAGAAACTAGCAAGTCAGTGTTGATCGCAAATTGATCCAAATTCACTGAAACACACACACACACACACACACACACACACACACACACACAAAATTCAACAATACTGGAAAATGTGCAAAAGAAAAAAAAAGAAGAAATGAAAGAAAATCTCTGGTATAAAAGCCTGAGACACAGACACACACAGACACACACACACACACACACACACACACACACAGAGAACCCATCTGTTATCCATCAGTGGTACTCAGAGCAGGGTTAGCTGGGGGAGATCTCTATTGATCTCTGGTTTTTATTCCCTGCAAGAAAAACACTGAAACAGTAAAACTCTGCAGTGCTATACATCCCACAGCTAACTGGCACACTGACACACTGGTAACCATTAACCCCAACTGTAAAGAAACCCTCATTCACACTCACACTCACACACAGGCAAGGGATGTGCGGGAATTTGCATGTGCGTCCGTGAATTCATTCAGCCATGCGGTTTAAAGTGTGTTAATTATTTCAAAATGGAGATGTCTGGTTCTCCTCTGCTGGGAGTCGTTTACAGGAAACAGGTTTTGTTTGTGTTGTTTGCGCAGCCGAGCTGAATACAAACCGTTTCTCAACTTTAATTAAAAATGTCAAGTTCGAGTTCTGACACGTCAGCTCTCGGTGTGGCAGACCGCGCTGCAACAAGGTGGCATCTGACTGGTTCCTCTCTTTGTCGTTTGATTGAATAAAGAAAAATGAAATAAGTTTGCAAAAAGAAATTCATTTTTAAACAAACAGAATTACTTGCACAGCTGCTTCCTCTGCTCAACTCCAAAAAGATCTCCTTCCATCTGATGATACTCTGAATACACATGCGGGGAAGGGTTGGAGTAGTTTGTTTACCACACAGCAGAAGAAGAAGAAAAATGAAAGACAGAATGTTAATTATTTATCTTAGATCATGCATTTATTCTGGGCTAAAATTTCACATCTGAAAATAACTGTTGTGCTACAACAAATTTTAGGAAACAAGGAGATGAGCTGCACAGTATTAGTGAGATTACGGGTGTTTATCACTATACGTTTTGTTTTGGGGGCCTTTTGTCTTTATCAAATACTGAAACTTTAAAGAAACAGGCAGTGTGCAGTGAGGACTAATGTGTCTCTGGTGTACTAGACGCGAGTACCAGATGAGCCACCCCAAAGAGACAGACATCTGATTAAAAAAATAATATTATTTATTAAGTTAAAAAGCAAGTGAGAGGAAATGGTGGGAGGTGGAACGCACAACAAAAGAATGCAGACTCGTAATTTTTTTTTTCTTTTTAAAGGAAAATCTCTAAGCGGAAGAAAAATGAAGGGAAAATTACATTACATGAGCTCTGAAATGTCAAATCAGATGGAGACCCAAACTGAGCTGCCATCTGGACTCTGTGAACAATAGATAATAGATTGATAAACGGATTTGTTGCGGTTCTTGGTTGTAAAACACATCAATCACTGACCAAGTCTTCCATTATTTATTTAATAGGTTGGAATTAAATTTTAGTTTATAATGACTTTAACTAAAACCACATTATACAAAAAAATTAGCATAGTTGTATTTGGAGAATTGTAGATTGTAGTTCATATTTTCTTTATTTACTGAGGTTTAAACCCCAGTTTATGGCTTTTAATCAGACATTAAAGGCAGATTACTTTTGCATTATTTAGCACTAAAAAGTACATTAAATACAGTATGAATAATAAGAATTTAGATTTTAGTGCTCATTTATTAAGAAAAGGTTGGGAACAATATGGATGTATTAAAACATACAGAAATTTGCTGAATAAAAATGAAGATATTGGATATATAGTTGTACATAGTGTATATATAGTAGTAGTAGAAAGTAGTTAAAGTACATCACAATGGTGTGAAAGGTCACCAGTATGCACAACACCAGAGGGAGATCAGTGGGACTGAGAAATCTCAATTGAAACCACATACAGGATAATTAAGTCTCCCTGATTAAACAATTTATTTTAAAAAAGTTGATGTTTTACTCCATGTTACTCAAATTTAAAAAGAAAACAACAAAAAAAAGCAAACATTAATCGAGTACACCAACATCCACACCGTCCCACGCAGTTGCACTCAACACGATGGCAGGTGTTACTTTGACGCACACCTCAAAAATCGGCAAATGTGAGTCCAACATGTGTCACAGACAGGCAGACGAAATGGCAAGGATGGTAGTGTGTGCACAGAAACACACACACGTGTTTAAGATCATGCAACACCACAAGGCTGTATTCACAGCTGCAGACCAGAGAGTCAGAAACTACAAAGTGGTGTAATCACAAAACCACATATGTAGTGACAGGAAACAACCCGATTTTCAAAAACACTCTCTCGTTTAATGCAAATTAAAGTACCTTTAAGTCAATCTAAGGATGACTGCAAACTCGAGAGCTGATTTCCAGCTCCATATTTTTATCCTTGCAGTCTAGTAGAGTGGCTTGGCATGAGTCACATTTCAAAAACGATCCTTATTTATGTTACACTGGGCCCATAAATTAAGAACTCCTCTATAGATTAAGCCAGTTTAGCCCCTTTCATATTAAGATAGTTGTGTGTGTGTGTCTGGCTGCCCCTTACAAACAGGATTCAAACGGTATTCAGGTGCCCGAGATGACCATAAAGATCTCTCACTGACATCACAGAAATCCAAGGGTAGAAAAACAGTCAGAAATTGAGCTCACGGGGATTACGTGTACATATACTGACTGTTTAATAGGAACAACTACTAGTAACACTAAATAATAAAATAATAAAAGGTTTGGCTCAGCTTTAATAGCATTTCTAAGCCAAACCTTGAAACATGCTGCAGGTATAGGCGTCTCCACTGGTTAAAACATATTCCACATAACTAACAAGCAGCTAGAACTGACTATTCTCATGTCAAACTTGCTGTGTGCATCTCCTTCGTGTTGTTACACATTTTGAGCTTTTACCTAAGTGCCTTGGGAAGAATATTATCAGGCTTATGTAATGGGACACGTAGAGACTCAACACGCAGCCAAACAGACAGACACAGCGCAGTGTGTGACCTTTGTGTGCTGGAGGCTGTTGTTTGTGTTAAAGGGAGGGATCTGGCACAGAGAACGACTTAGCTAATGCTTTGGGTATTTCAACATGCCACAGCATGCTTATGCACACACACACACGCACACACACACACAGGCCTATCACTCTCATGTTTGACAGCTGTGTGTGAGTGTTGTATATGTGTGTGTGTGTGTGTGTGTGTGTGTCTCTCTCGTTTTTTTCTGCCACTGACAGGTTTATTGTAGCAGGGCAGCAGAGCCTTGTGCTTTCTCTTAAGGAGCCCGTTTTCTCTCCTGAAGGATTCAATTAATCTGAGAGGGGGATGTGTCCGAGCCACATCTTCTCACACATACTTAGGTGTCTGTGTCTTGAATATATATTTATACACACACACACACACACACACACACACTCACCACATTAATTTAAGTGCAAACAGACACACTAGCCAAGCGGCACGGAAGACAAATTGGTATCAGCCAAGACATCCCTGGCCTGCCCCTGCAAGCTGCATGAATTATTAGCCTTCCACTCGTGTGCCCTGTGAGTGTGTGCGAGACTGAAAGAGACAGAACAACTGAAGGGCGAGCACATTTATCTAACCGTGTATGAATGTGTTGTGGTCAGTATAAATCTCTTCTCTGTGCAGAGTCTCGGGGGGGAAGCCCCAGCCCTAACTGTACTAAGCACAATCACATGCTCCCATTCTTATACACCAGACTTCAATCCTCTCATCTACACAGACACTCTCACATACACACACAACCAGCAAAACCTCAGCTCTTATCCTCTGAAAATAAAATACTGATTTCCACTCATTTAGTTCTCCTTTTCCATTCATCTCAGGCTGTTTGTGTCAACAGCTATTGGCCTTTCTTCGAATGGGGGAGGCTGAAATGTGTGTACCGAGACAGTTAAAAGTAATGCTGTTTTACCTCAAGTCTCACAAAATGAGCAATACCACCGCGAGCAGCAGTTTCATCTCATTAAACAAGCATTTGTGACATTTGCTAGCAAATATCACAACACAGCAAATTAACCTACATCTGGTTTTGGTAAAAATGTGGGAAAGGACGGGGGATGAGCTGCTGTGACTTTTGTTCTATTTGTTAGGAGGAAAACAGAAGTTAAATGCTCAAAATCCAGTGAAATCCAGTCTGTCACAGTGTGTTAGACCACCATGTGATCTCTGAGAAATACGGTGGGAACAGAAGAACTGAAGAACTTGGGACCAAAAGTGACACTAAAAAAGAAGAAGAAGAAAGAAAAAGAAAATAGTTTACATTTCACCTCAACCACTAACTGCATAACTGAGTTCCTGATACACACCACTGAATGTGCAGCCTGGGTTTTTGCTCACGTGCAGAGGTGATCCACATTAAGCTTAATGAATGAAAAAAGGCATGACAGGTGACACAATAGAAAGAATATGAACAATGACAAGAAAAAAAGGAGAGCTGCTTGATCACAGCCATCAGCAGGAACGAGCTGCCAATCTTGTAAACGGTGTTTGTGTTTGAGGTGTGACAGGAGCTTCAAATTCTGCAGGGCAACAGATTTCTGAGTCTACCTCTGCAGCCCTGCAGTGGACGGAGACCTCTGCTGCTAAGCACAGCATCTTTACAGGTAGCTGGTAATTAACCTTTGCTGTGCAGAGTGAAGAGTAAAGAGGAGACTGCTGTATCACTGTACGAACTGTTAAACTCAAGGTTTGGTCTTTCTGGAAACATTGCGGTGCATTATATTAACCCGATCAGTCCCAGAAATAAATAAGCACAACACAGCAGGCATGAGTACACCAAATAAGGCAAAAACCACTAATTACATTTTTATTCATTGGATAATAGTCTCTCTGTCTCTGAGCATTATCCCCCTTTAATCTTAATAATGTGTCCGTGTAATCATTAACTGTCTAATTTGCCTTTTCTTCCCTGTATGTCATTTCCCCTTGCAGTTTCTTCTTCTGCAAGTTCTGCAAGTTCTACAAGTTCTACTTCTGCAAATGAGTGAACTTCTGTTTAGCCTCGATGATTTCATAAGCAACAGCACAAAAGTCATGAAGAAGTGACTCTGGCAAGTAAAACTAGCACCAGGCTCCATTAGAGCTGGGCGATAGAACGATAACGATATGTATTGCGAAATAACTTTTTCTCGATAGAAAAATGAAACTATTGCGATAGACCTCATCTCTCTCTCTTCCTGTCTTAAAAGAAAAAAAAAGAACAGCCAATCCAAATTAAGTAGCGCATAGCCGAACCAATCACAGCCGCAGCGTCACGTCACGTGACTTGTTACGTACAGCACAAGTGCCCAGCCGCACATGTGTATTTGTTTGGGAAGCAGCCAGCCGCCGTGCCGGTCGGTTAATGGAGAAAATGAGTTTGCCCGCTAGAGAAAAATCAACCGAGAGCTTGGGTGACCAGGTTACCGAAGAGAACACAGATGACAGTTCCAATGCTGGAGAGATTGTCGAAAGGAAGGGCCAGAGAAGTTCCGTAGACTAAAAGCGCTAATTCGTCATCGAAAACAACCAGGAGAATCCCTGCGAAGCAACAACAGTCAATTGAGTCGGCTTTCTTCAGCGTCTTACCATATGACAAAAAAGCTAAGAGACATAGCGACATAACGAATGCCATAGCCTACCGTCTTGCTAAAGACATGCTACCAATAAACACGGTCGAAAATGAAGGATTCAAGCAGCTAATTGAGGTAATAGCTAAGCTATACAACAAGGAGAGATTGAGAATTTCCTTTTAGTTCTCAGTTTATTTGATACTGACAAAAGTTAGTTTGTTTTACAGAAGAACAGACAAAATTGACTAAGATTTATTTTTAGAATTAATATTTGGTTTCTAAGTGGAACTGACAATTTAGTAGTTTGTTTTGTTTGTTCTATTTTGAAACTTAAACGCTTTAGCGGCTGCCTTTTGTGTAGTTTGCAATATTTGCCTTTATTTATCTGAAACTGAAGTCTCATGTTCTTTAAGTACATCTGTCCTGTTGAACTTATTATGGAAAATAAATATTTAAATCAAAACAAGCTGCTGATTATTTCACATTTTACTTGTGAGCAACAGCACATTTAAATCTTACAAATATAGTTATTTGGCTTATATCGTGATATATATATCGTTATCGCCTGAAATGAAAAAAACATATCGTGATATGAAAAAATCTTATATCGCCCAGCTCTAGGCTCCATGTAGAGTGCATACAAGTTGCAATAAAAACAACACTGAATGACAACAATAAAGATCAAGTGATATAGTATGCCATATTCTACCATTTCTTGGCACGTACTTAACATGAGCTGTGGCTACGTGTCAGCAATGTTACTTCTTTCTCTCTCACACACCTGAGAGTCACTCACTGCCCACAACAAAAGCCCGTTGGCCCCATCTAACACACAGGTTACCCACAAGGCCAAAGGTGGAAGGCTTGGCCACATAACTTGGGTAACAAGCTGGATTTACTGTCTAGTGAAATAAAGACAAAACTACAGCAGATAAAGGAAGTTTTACTTTTACTGGTGATACAAGTTCATTCTTTCAAGTGTGCTAAATATATTTCAAACATGTAAGATGTAATTAGTTAAAAGCAAAGTGAAATTACCTTTAAACCCCTCCTATGACATCCACTTATGCCACTCCAACCTTTTTACAGTTTGCAGATATAAAAAGCATTGGTGTGCTTGTCTCCTCAGTGCAGTTACATTTCAGCAGGTCCTACCTCTGCAGCACTCAGGCACAAAAGTGAGGGACGTAGAAGGAGAGGACAGATGGCCTCAATCATGTGATGGAGGCACCGGCAGACCTCCAGCAGACTGCGGACCTTTTACAGCCATTTTACATCTATAAACAGTGACTGAACCTGATCTTGTTTAGATACAACCTGGGTGAATAGTGGGCCGACAGAGGAGCTGCTGCATAGAAAGGATTTGCTGATGGAAAACGATGTCTTTACAGATGCCCTTTTTGCTGCACCAACAGCACAAATGTCAACAAACTATTTGCAGTTTCACAACGCATTGCAAACTAAGTGTTAAGCTGCTTTCCACATTTGGCAGCCCAGAATTGTTAAAATAAGGGAGGACACTCTACTCTATTAAGTCAGGTGGAAACCCTATTAAAGCTGAACTTAAAAAAAAAAAAAAACTAATAAGGCAGACTCCTGGGAAATAAGGCTGCACTGGCAGCTATAAACAGTCAACCCTGCTATCAAGAGCTCAGCCAAAAACAACTGTGCAAAAAAAACAAAAAAACAAAACGCTTTGAATTCCTTGAAACATGTGTAAACAGAAACGGTAGCAGGGCGACCCTGGCTCCTCTGACTGCACAGCAGGTCCTTGAGAACTGGATTCATGCTGTTTATTGCAATTAAAGAGGAACATTATGAACATTAACAATTACTGGGTAATTATTATGTAATAGGGTTGTATAGTGTTATTACAAGCACAGGACTGCAATCTCATTCGGGGTTGGTTAAATGTAATGTGTGGGGATTTGATATGGAGGAGTGCCATAAAGCTAAATGACCTGTGTCGCACTGTGGTGGGCTTTGGTGGGCAGAGGCTGTGAGAGTGTTCAACAGGGGAGATGAGTCACACAGAGTTTTGGAAGGTCAGGGTAAAATGTATCCTGTTTTAAAAGGAGCCTTTCAACTGCCAATCTGGGCTGGGACAGCAGCTGGGTCAATTCTGCTTCACAACAACACAACCACACCCGTCCCACCACCCCTCTGGCTAAACGTCAAGTTTGCGCCGCACAAACCCGTCTGCACACAAGCAGTTTTCGGCTCGTTTCTGAGCCACGGAGGGGAGATGCAGCGGCGTCACGTCATCCTAACCAAAGTTATTACTGTTAAACAATTTTCCCCTCTCAGTTGAGCTGGGTTTCACTTAGTTTCCTGGGAAAGTTTGCTCATTTCAGTTCAGTTTCTATAGAGCAGAAATGTCTTGTTTTAGTTTAGCTATTATTAGTTTCTGTTATGATATGAGTGGCATTCTTTAAGAAGCTCAAAGCAAAACAACAGAGCAAGAACTTCACACACAGTCGCCTGACACAAACACAGGCTCCTTGTGTTGACAAATCTGACCAAACTGAAACTAAAACCAAAGAAAATTGCTTTAATTTGTCTACTCTCCCGCTTTTATTTCACTTAACTTGAATGTTTTGTCACACTTAGTTTTAGTTAACCGTCATAAACGGGAACGAATGAGCCAGAATGGTATTTTGGAAGAGTAAAAACTAGTAAAAACCACACGTCCATTAACTCCAAAGGGAAAATATTCCATGGTATTTGGGACACTGGTTTTGTCAACAAGAATATTTTGCAATACCACCATGACCGAGAAAAACGTGTGGCTTTAGCATATACACGAGGTATATAAAGTTCAGCTCAAGGGCACTTTGATACGTGGGCTTTACAGTCAGAGATCAAACCACCAGTGCACAAACCGCTCCACTTCCAGAGAATTTAACAACACACGATAACCCACCTCATTCCCACGGGCTAACTACAGGCTACTTTCAGTGAAGTAAAAGAAACATGATTTAGAAATACTCTTAGATGTCCTGGGAATTTCCCAGGCTGGCTGGTAGATTTGTGATGTGGCCGATCTTAATTAATGTGGCGACTTTGTTTCAAAACATATGAAAAAACAGCACACTTTCCTCCAAATCCTCATATAGTATTTATGTCTTTAAGAAATGCAGTTTACTAACAGAGTTTACATGAATCCCATCACAGCCTACGTACATACAACTCTTTCCCTAAACACACGGAAAGCATCCTTTTAATTATTATTAATCTGCAAGATATATTAATTGACATCGCCAGTAGTGTGAAGAGAGGTGGGATCAAGTTGTGAGTGGGTTGTGCTTTTAATTTTGTAAGCTGGTAATAAAAATATTGTCCTCATATATCTATCTATCTATCTATATATATATAAATTTTAGGTCGGAACGCCCACAGCTGTCAGGAGGCGCAAAATTGGTTCAATAAACTGTGCCCTAGTACATTTCTTTGCCACAATGCACCCATCAATCATCCCAACACTCCCTGCTGTGCACTGATTTCATCTCTGACACCTTTTCATGTTTGTGTGTGAGAGTTGAATGTGCGGGTTCTGCCAGGGTGTCAAATTAACGCTTCATCGGAGCCCCTGACTTCACTTTACTGGACCCCTAAGTACTGCAATGAACTCGCGCTCACAGATAAGGAAGAAGGGAATATTTTAACCTTTTGGGTTAAAAGAAACCAGAAAACCTGTAATTGTATCTCTGTCCACAGCTACATGACTTCAGAGTAACTCAGTGAGAGCATTTGTCAGACTTTCCATTTTCCCGAAAGAATCAGCAGACAACCCTTTTCACACACACACACACACACACACACACAGAACATATGGTTTGAACATAGATGACTCCAACTTCCTCTGTGACCGACCACAAAACCATATGCAAACATGCAATGTTATCTCCTTTTCTTGTTATTTCAAGGCTCTCTATGCCAATAATAAGCGCAAGACATTACTGTGCAGGCACTGAATGTAAATGGAAAAAAATCATCATCTCAACAGGGAATAACATATACTGCATATTTGATTCTGCTTATAATGCACAAACACACACGATGTAAACAAACACATGGGCGTTCACTTGTAGGAGAATGGTTGTGTAATACCCCAGCAGTTTGCCCCCAATACACAGTTTCTCTCCATTATACAGATCCTCCAGTGTACTTGCAGCAGAACAAGGGCTGTTTAACAGAACTGCTACAAATTCATGAAAAAAAAAGAAAAGAAAAAAGAAAACGAAACATCAGCCATTTGCCAAATGCTACAGCGGAGTGACTTTTACTCCAAATACACAACCACTCTATTTCTCTCAACGCGGCGAGAACGGGTCTGTAATACCTTTAAGGTGAAAACTTTGCCACCCCCGCCGTGTCAAACACAGATAAACACACTGCATCGGCCTCGAGCAGCAATGACAGTGTAATGGTCCGCATGCAATCCTAGACCGCTGCACCCTGACCTGCAAGCTGCTGCATGAACATCTACACCGCAGCCCTGTTTGTCCCTTCAATCCGAAGAAATGCGTGTGTCGGAAACTGCCAAGTAATTTTCCGCTAATGCGCTGCACATTACAGGGGCCGAGGATCCTGAAAACGATCTGTTACATCTGAAACTTGTCATAGCCTTATAACAGCCGCCTTTCTTTACCCACATCACACCGCACATCCAGGCGGTGACCGCGCAGGCTGCCACGGATAGCCACAAACCGTGCGCAGTTTTTATTTCAAGTTAATATTTAATCATCTTCTTCTTGTTTTTGGGTGGGGGGACACTCATATTACAGAATCAAGCAGAGCAGTGAAGCGTGGCTCACTTACTGTGGTGTGGATGTAGGTTAATGGCCGATGGCAAGAATTTTCCGGAGTGGAGAGGCTGCGGCTGACTCCCCAGCAAGTGACCGGAGGAGGGAGGGATCCTCCCGGCTGCAGCAGCTGCTCCGATCCGGATGGAGTGAGACTCCATCGCGAGCCCCGCCAACAACGAAGGTGGTACGTGGACGGATCGGGGAGGACCAAAATCTCTGCCATCCATTATCCACAGCGGGGAAAGTTGTTAAAGGAAATAGTCCGTTCGGATAGGCCCTCTATTCCGAAAAAGCCAGTTCTGGCTATAATAATGTCTTTAGTTTTCCAGGCGATTCGAGCTCCTTTTCAGCCATTCTTCTAACCTATAAAATACATGAAAAATTAAAATAAATGAAAACAAAAAAAGAATAAAATAACAGCTTGGCATATAATCTACTGCAGACTGCAATGTCGGAGCAAACTGTTGGGAACTGGTAGTTTTAGGATTTCTCTTCTTTCCAGCGAACAGGCGGCCCATATGTGCAATGACGCAGTTTGGAAAAGCACTTCAAAAACTAAACCTCGAATAGCAGCTAATCGCCGATGAGACCGTGTGAGGCACTGCCGTCGTACCCTAAATGAAGATCTTAATGCGATTTTAACTTATCTACAATATTATGATGTGACATCTGACCGGTACTACACCCACACTGCACAGCGAGCAGGCAGCGGCTCCGCTTCCCAGGGAAACGAGCAGGAGGAGCGGCCAGCGGCTGCTGCTCTTCCCCCGACCATGAAAGCATCTCGCGATCCCGCTCTGGAAACCCAGAACCCGTCGGATTTTAGAAACCTATCCCACCTTTTTCTTTTCCTCCTCTCGATTAACAGAATTTTTTCTCCCCCAATCCGTAAACCTTGCACTCTTGGCTACGGGCCGAATCGCAATGTAAACCAATACACCATAAATACTAGAGGCGCATCAAATATAAATTTCAAACGGGTTAAAAATAAATAAGCTCGCAAAAGCCTGCATCATTAATCAGCGGGGTGAGCGGTGTTTTGTTGCCTGCACATGCAGATTTAGTCCGGGTTACTTCGCAACTGGACGTGGGTGCTGCCCAAGGAGCGAAATCTGAACCCAAGCCGCAAACACTGTGTAAAAACTTAGAATGATATCCACTTTATCGACGCTTTGCTGCAAGTTTGAACTCGTTTAAACACATAATAGTGGGTTTTACAGCACAGACTATAAACCAACGGACAGCCAGCAAAGTATGCGTCTTGATTCTGGACAAGAAAAGAAGAGAGGGGAAAAAAAGGTCGATTCAAATGAATTTGGAGCACCTCTTTATTAAAACCTCGCAGGTATCTGTGTGATGTTTAAATTCCAAAGAAATACAGAACAAAGTTTAGGGGAAAATAACAAGCAAATGCGACTTTTACAAACGGCATCCAAGACGGTAAAAACACGGTAGCTTGTAGCTTCAATATCCTATTTTTTATTTATTTACAGATTGCCCCCCAAATTAAACACGACTTACAGTATTAGTTATGAATTTAAGCTTAAAAAGAAAAAGGCTAAAGCCGAGTTAACCTTCAAAGGCTGCAAACAAACACATCACAGCAATGACTCGTGATATCCAAGCGGGCGGGCTCTGAAAAGAAGGGCTCGCTTAGAAATCACAATAACGCCTTTTTACCCTTTAGAGAAACACGGGAGCCAACGAGAAAGTGCCTGTATTTTTTTCTTTTTTAATAAAAAAGACTCCAGGACAGTTAAATTAGAAGATAAGCTAGACCGAAAGCTTTTTCCCCTCTCGGTGTGACCCATGCGGCACGGCAGCGCAGGAGGCTCGGCATTTCAGCCACGTTTCAAACTTTTTCACGGTTCCACTAAAAGCCACGCAAAACTCTGTCGGAAGAAACGTCTCGAAAGTTGCTTTTTAACACCGACGACAACCCGATAAAAAAAAAAAAACAACAACAACATGTCGCGTGCACTAACCTCCGCGCCCTTTTCAAATCGCAGTCGCGTACCAAAATAGCTTTTAAAACAACGAAAAACACGACTATTTTATTTAGAAAAAGCCATGGTACGCAGAGAAGACGGGGGAAAACATGCCCAGCGCTTACTTGAAAGGGTAAAATGTCGTGAAGGGGGCTTAAAAAATGCCAGCGCTTCTTAAAATCCGTCCAGGTTGCTGGGAGAACTGGAGTAGTCCATTGCAGGCTGGTCCGAAGGTAAACTGGGGAATAACTGGGGGGGGCGAGAGAAAGCCCGTGACGCGTCTAGCAATGAAACACGGCATTGTTTTGCAAGCCCCACCCACCTCCTTTACCACCACCCAACCCAGGACTTTGCACACTGCTCCTCTCTGATTGGCTGTAAGGAATGTCGATCAAAGCTCCCGAGTGTATTAAAAAAACACACACCGTGGCCTCTCGCCAGCACTATAAAACCAATTATGGAGCGAGGAAAGGTTGAGCAGTTTCAAGGTCCCCTCTTCCATCAAGACCGAGTGATCAAAACAAGCAGTGGGTTTTCTCTTTTTTTTCTCCAGCGTGTGTGCTCGAGAAAGAGAGAGAGAGGGGAAGGGGGTCAAAGCGATGCCCCCCCACTTATTCACCCACCCACCAGTTTCCACACTGATTATAATAGACGCTAAAAAGAATCACTGGAGATTGAGGAGTGGAAAGTATCCCAGGCGTTTGGGGGCGTAGTGAAGTTTTTTTTTTTTTTAGGTAGTGTGGCACTCAAGTTTACTTTTTTCTCACCAGGAAGCAGTGAATAAGCCTCAATTAAGTCACAGAATTATCCCACTCTCCACTATTTGCTACAAAGGGGAGCAAAACCGAGAATTCGAGCATAAAAACTCGCGATAGCGATTAATTACTTCATTTCATTTGGGCTAGGGCTTTACAAACAGTAGATCAGGTATATGGTTTCATGAAAAGACATGAGTGGAAATGGGAAACGTGTCACAAGCCAGAAACACAGACTATTTTATGTTTTAGGCCTGACAACTGACGATATGGGAGCCATCAAAAGCCTTGTTTAAGACCGCATCGTTGGGCCACGATAGGCCATATCTCTGGTCTACCATCGGCTTGGCGCTGTGATCTACAGCACTATTTCACTGGTCAGAGACCTCCTGAAGACCCACTGAGGACTTGTCGTTGTTGGCATCGTGAGGGCTGTGGCTCGAATGCACCGCTTTCGGTATGCAAATCGGGCTGTAAGTGAAAACAAGGCTGGGGTGTCCGCTTGTGCATAATCTCTACAGACTGAACAGGAGGAGGGACACACATATGCATTAAAAGGGGGAGAAAAAGTGGCGTACTCATTTAGTACCATTGTGTTAAGACTCATAAAGGGGGGGCGGGGGGGTCGACCTTTGGTGTCATCTGTGGCTGTAGAAGTCCCTCCCCACACACAGACACACACACGCCTCCCCTTCCTCCTCCCCGATGTGACCCCCCTGTTCTTCCTTGCTGACAGCACTGTCGGACCCTCGCGGATTTTTATTATCCATAAGTTTCCTTTGAAGTACACCGCCCCGCGTTACACAGTTGCAAAAATGTTGATTAAAAAAATTAGAGGCGGTTTCAAGCTGCCCGTTCCCCCCTCCTTCCTCCTCCCTCCATTCCTCCAGCCCCTCCCTCCTTAGTGCGCCGGTTTCAAGGCGACCCTTCGGTGTAGGGGCACAGCGAGCGCTTCAACAGACCGAATCGCCAAAGGAGAAGGAGGAGAGCAGCGAGGGCTCATCCGAACAGCAGACGTGGACGTTATGTACCCGCTTGTGGGGACATTCGGTCCCCGACTTTCCCGGTGGTCACGGCTCGGTGGCTTCTTTGTTTTTGTCCAATCGGACCACCACACCGTCAGCGAACTGAGCAAAAACACCAGGCAGCTCAGCGGCGGATTTCACCCCGCTGACCTGTCTGCTACGATGCGCCTGACATCCTTGACGGGACTCGGGGAGGGAATTACCAGGCGGAGATCAGAGTCATGTCCCGGACTGTCCGAGGGGACCGAGTCGGCCCTTTGTTCTCCAAATCGCTCCCGACTGGGAATTCAGACAATGCTTTCTAATTAGTGTCCTATTGTTGACCTCTTTTCAAACTGCGAGCGAGAGGCAGGTTTCACCTTCACTGTGTTGGTTTTGTCTTGTCAAAAACACCGCGGCTTCCGTGGGAGTTATCCCCACTTTGAGGTGGGTATGGATGATTCGTGGCAATTTTACCAAACAGCTTAGTCATGATTCCCGCGCATAATCAAGAGCACAGCTTATTACTTGCAGCATTTTAAGCCTGTTTGTTTGTTTGTTTTTGAGTTTTTTACGCACGGGTTTAATCCACATCCACAACATAATGTGTGTTTATTCACTGTAATAAAATGATAATAATAAGGTGACTTCTTTTTATACAAACATCACACTGAATTTCTATGTAATGAAACCCTCCAGTTCAGCCAAATAACCCAATAAAGGCTAATTCAGCATTCCTCATTGCACTCTCCACCTACAGCACAACAAGCAGCTAATGTGCAGAATAATGTGTCCAGGTTCAGAGACATATCTGTTTATTTCTAGGTTAGGCTTGTCACATGGACAGGAACAGATGGGACCATTTGGTAGATTATGGTTTTTTTTGTTTTTTTATAGCATATACACCAACTGTGTTCTTTGAGGATGATCCAACTGCATGTTCCAGGCTTTTGGAGCTGCTGTGGAAAAAGTACAGGAAAATATGATTTATAACCTAAAACGGCTGCTGAGTCAATAACAATACCACAGCAGTTTTTTTTTTTATCTTACTAACACTGTTTTTTTTGTTGTTGTTGTTTTTTTTATTCCACCCAGCAGATATTATAGATGTAGAACATTTGTTATCCTTGACTCTCATCCAGGCTGCTAGTGTTTTTCTTCTTGTTGTTGGCCCCTTATCTTCCCCCCTCAGCACCGTATCTCACATCAACCTCTAGCTGTGTGACTGTCCAAATACTATCTTTTCTAAGGCTTGGGTTAATTCTGTCCTATCAGCTGAAGGATCAGGTAAATGATTTGATTTGCTGGACAGACTATCTGATTTTCTCCAAGGCCTGTGGCTGCATTAACCCACGGGGGACAGAGTGAGGAGGCGGCATTGATTCATTCAGCTAGGGGTTCACACATCTGTGGAGAGGAGACGCATAAACCTACATAAATACAGAAGGATGTCCTCCTGCATAACCATAAAAACACACAGTAATGGGCTAATAAAACCATGAAGCATGGTTGTATTCTCAGTTAAGTATATTTTCTACTGTTTTCCATAAAACAAAACAATAAGTCCAAATACTAACCCCCACTCTCAAAATCCTCCCTCACACACAGAGCAGTGAGCCTGCATGCCCAGAGGGCTAAATCATTCATCAAACCACATCTCATGCTCGACAGAAGCTCTGTATTGTTACTGAAGCTGGTGCTACTGCACTGCAGCAAGATACATGCAGAAATATGTTTATGAAGAAACCTAATAGCAGTGTCATGTTTCCTGCTGGAGCGAAACAAATGTACATGCACAGACAACGCACACACGCGTGCAATAAAAATGCCACCGAGGCTTAGATGACTGACATCACCCCCCCCCACACACACACACACCAACCCCCCTCCACTTCAGAGCTGCAGGCCCATACAGACCCAAAGCTCTCATGGGGTGACTGCCAATCATCAGACAGAGCCTTGAAGGGTTTTGTTTTTTTTGTTTTGTTTTTGATTTTTTTTTTTTTTATGATGGACCACTTGAGAATACACAGCTGGCCACTTACTTCACATCAGAAGACATGTGTGCACAAGAGAGAGTAGAAAGTAGGTCCACCAATTTCCAGGATGTCGCAGTGAAGTGATTTCTGGTTTGTCTCTTTTTGCATTTTTCTTTCTTTTATTTTTTGGGGCGGTGTGTTCAGGGTTAGGAAATAGCCAAATGCACACAGCAAAAACAACACACACATACAACAAACCAGCTGGAAGAAGTACATGAGATGGTGCGAGGAGATACTTTTACATACAACACATCTCAATACAGAAAGAAAGAAAGGAAATAGTAAATATCAAAACAAGCATTAGCATTTGTTCCAGTGCTCCCAGAAAGATGAGGAATATTTTGCGTCACTTAGAGCACGATCATTTGCGATCAGCATAACTCCATTTTTACACTCACAGCGTGAAAGGTGGGAACATTACTAGCTGCAAACATTTGGCTTGAGCTTGTGTAAGTTGGAAGCTTGAGCAAAATCCTGAATGTGTTATCATGTGCCACCTGAAGCTTTTTTTTTCTATGTGCGTGTTTGTTTTTCCTCTACAAATGTGCCGCATGCATTGGAGTACAGTAGCTTGTGAAAGGTACTGTTTTGACATCGTCTGTGCACATTGCGCAGTTTGCATTCCGGTTTATTTGCCTGGGCGACCACAGTGATCATTCCTGATGATGTGACCCAGATATGCTATGGGATACAGCACATTTGCTTGTCGGTCTGCTGCGTGCAATGAGGGACAAATTTGCTTTTGATTGTCCATAGTTGTAGGTAAAAGTAATGTCAGGGTGTACACCGTGACATGAGCCAGCAGGCAAATTAGTCAGCTTAAGCATACATCAGATGACTAATAAGGCACCAAAGAGCCAGTGTTATTTGGATTTTTAAAAAAGAAAGAAAGCAGGTGACAGTCTTCTACCAAGAAGAAAACCCTGACTGACTTATAGTCTGAGCTTGTAATCAGATGTGAAGGTGCTAAAAAAAGTCAGTCTACCATAACTGAGATGGCCAAAAGCTTGTGGTGTTGCTTTCTTGTCTTAATCTTTCAGGTTCTTTCTTTTCTCTCCTGGAAATAGAACCATGACAAAGACACGGAGCGGTCACAGCAGAGAAATTTCCATCTGCCTCTCCTGCTTTAAACCAATGTGGGGGATGGCAAATGAGGAGGCAGTGGTTGTGTCTGTCAGCTGTGCTCTGTACAGTGCTCGAGCAAGCTTGCAGCTTGCAGGGTTGTATATTTTTGGTACTTGTTCCTCTTCCTGACTTGTGTGGTCAGATCTCTGAGAAATCATGTTTTTTTTTTCTTTCTCTAGAAATAAAAAAAAAACAAAAAACATCCACAGGCTTGCCACAAATGTAAGGAAACAGTGATGCAACAGACTCATATATCCTGCTGAGTAAATGCTCAGTGGTGATGTGTCAGGGTCACTGAGTCCTCCGAAGGCTTGCTGCTCCTGCTGCTGCACACACTGCTACCGATCATGCATCCTTATTCGGTTACTGTAGAACAGAGGGATGGTCTGCACTGCAGAGTATGTGAAACAGACACAAAACATCACTTTACAGCTGCTGTCAGTCAATCTGACAAGATACTGTAATGTCCTTTGAGGGATGGGGGGCACCCATGCAGAGATGAATTAACCCGCATGTCATCCACTGTAGCATTGAAATCACTCCAAACCCTGCAAATGGAGGATCTAGTGTATTTGAGTTGATTATTCCCCTCTGGCCTCCTCCTGTCAGCAGCTGTAGCCCTCTGTTTCTCCTGTTTGCCTTTCACCCAGTTCACAGACTGAAGAAGACTCATGTAGTACAGCAGCCCCACCTCTTGGACAGAGGTGAGAACTGCAGGTGAAAGAGGTCCCTGACCAGTGGATTTGCTTGCTCTTAGAGCCTCACGCCTGTAACAGAAAAAGAAAGAAGAAAAAAAAAAGAGGAAGGACACACTAAGCCTCTTTTTTTATGACAAATGCCCCCCCACCCTCCGCCCCACTGTGTCGTTTCTCACGGACACTTTTGATCTAGGAGTGCTTCATTCACAAACACCTGCAGTGCACAAACACACACACACACAACCCCGACAAAGACCGGGAAAATAAAGTGTAGTACACTACAAACACACACACTAAGCGCTGTTTCTCTGGCAGTGCGTGTTTTGCTGGCGTGGCAGTAAAAGGATATCAGAGGGAAGCAGTCTCAGCAGAATCACAGGGGTGCGCTGGGGCGGGAGCTGCAGTGAGATGGAATACATTTTCAATACCAAACACACTCGATCCTCGACGTGTGTGTGTGTGTGCGAAGCCTTTCTAGAAGCGTGCGTATATGAATTTCTATCAGCGCAAGTGCACACGTCTTTATGCATATGCACGGACCTGCATGTCCTCTCTAACAGGCCTGCATTCAGCTCAGGATACAGCATGAATCTAGGGCAGCCTGATTAATGGGAGCAGCATGACTTTGGGCCGCACTAGATCTGTGCTCTCTCTCCCTCTCTCTCTCTCTCTCTCTCTCTCTCACACACACACACACACACACACACACACACACACACACACACACACACACACACACGTAGAAACAGGATATGATGCATTGAACATGAGGGTGGGGCTGGTCTATCCATCTTATCCTCTTTCATCTCTCTGATATACAAATGTGGAAGATCCGCTTTTAGAAGTGAACAGGAAATGGGCCTGTATCAGCACGGGATCTTGTTTTCCCACCATTCTAGGAAAGTTGGCATGAAACCTCAGCTTGAATGGCATCTTTTAACCGCCGTCTCACAGTTTCTACCCAAACCCTTTGGCTGCTAATATATATACAATACTGTGCAAAAGTTTTACACAGGTGTGAAAAAAATGCTGTAAACAAAGAATGCTTTCAGAAACATAAATGATTGTTTATTGGCCCCAAATGTATTCTGCAGCAGGACAACGACCCCAAACATACAGCCAAAGTCATTGAGAACTATATTCAGCGTAAAGAAGATCAAGAAGTACTGGAAGTGATGGTATGGCCCCCTCGGAGCCCTGATCTCAACATCATCGAATGTGTCTGGGATTGCATGACATCCACAGAAGATCTGTGGTTAGTTCTCCAAGATGTTTGGAACAGCCTATCAGCTGAGTTCCTTCAAAAACTGTGTGCAAGTGTACCTTGAAGAATTGATGTTGTTTTGAAGGCAAAGGGTCACACCAAATATTGATTTGATTTAAATTTCTCTTTTGTTCATTCATTGCATTTTGTTGATTGATGAAAATAAATGATTAATACTTCCATTTTTGAAAGTATTCTTTATTTATAGCATTTTTTCCTCACCTGCCTAAAACTTTTGCACAGTATGATATATATATATATATATATATATATACATCTTACACATGCAGTGACACAAAGCACCGGGTCAATCGTGCATTTGTGCAGAGAGAAACGAGGATGTGAGAACAGGCAGGAGAGTCACGCCTTAGTTTGTGATATGAAGATAAATCAGCCTCTGTCGCCACCTGCTGTCTAAACAGCGCAACTGCCTGAAAGTCAATCCTTCTTTTTTCCTTTATGGAGAGATTTAACCTCTTGTCACTCACATCGTAAAACCGAAGTCTAAAAACAGAAAGATTACTGTCAGAGCTTATTATAGCCAATAAACAGCTCATCATGAGGAAAGCAGTGAAGTCATTAAGAGACACACAAAGGCAGTGAAAAGTCATGTGACATTTAGAGACTGTCCTTACTGTGAGACTGACTGACCTTTATAGTCACATTACTTTACACACAGTCAGCTCAAGCAAGTAATACTAAAAAAAAAACAACAAAAAACAGGTCAGCGTAAACCCCCGAAGCACCAAACAGCAGAGATACTGATGCATTTAAACAGATCATACTCCGATGCAAAAGCATCCTGTTACAGTCTGCAAGTACTGTGCATTAAGTTTAACTCAGGCACTATTTTCAGAATCTTCTAACATTAAATGAGATCGAGGTTTCATTGGTTCTCAGCAACACTGAGTCAAATGGATGGGAATTACTGGCAAGGCGCTTTTAATGGGAGAAGCCACAGTGCACCCACCCTCTAACCTAATATACACAACAAATAGCACTTATGGCACTTTAGTGCTTCCTCATGCTAATGAATCACTCACTGACAATAAAAAGCTAAGTGGTAATCTGATTTCTCCACCATCTAGCAACTTGGCTTTAACAGCAGCACTTCATAAAAATACAGACCAAAAACTGCTTAGAGGTGCATTTCTGTTATTATAGCAGTTATGAGGGAGTCAGCCTACAGTTGCAAGCGCAGCTTGTTAATGGGGAGTTAACTGGAAAACAGATTGTGATTAGATTTCTAGTTTTAACTCTGGCAATAAAGTACTTCACTGCTGTAACAGCTTGTAAAGGCTCAAGGGCTGCGCACAGCTGAGAGAACGCTGGAAACCGCTTACATTTAGACAGGATGTTTCAGCTTTGCCTTTTTAAGTGTATCAAAATGTAGAGCTACAGGTTCTCATTCAGTTTGTTGCCATTTTAGCTTTAAGCTTTTACAGATACCAGCTCATAAAGGCCAAAAACTATGAGCTATAGATCTGAACACTAGCATTACTTTGCTCCATGAATAAAGCATTGGTCTGGTTTTAACTGCTGTATAACTGGCATTTTAAGTCCACTTTAACACTCACATTGTAACAATTTTAGCATTATTAAGTGAAGACTAATCTGTGTTCAAATGTCATAAAAATGTTCAAGTCATAAAAGGAAGACAAGTCAGACATCACTTCGGAACACATGTGCACTTTATTGGGATTGTTTAGTCAGTGTACAGGTTGGCCCCACCGGTCTGGCACCCCATGTTTACCCCATCATTCCGAGACACCCCCTTGCCCCACCGCCCCAGGGATGAAGCCTCCCAACGTGGGGGGAGAAGTGGGGTCAGGATGAGGGTTTGCATAACAAAAACAAAAATTAAACAGGACCAAGATTCTTTTAAGGCTGAAAGTACAAAAAACCCAGACATAACTTACATACAAGCGATACTACAACCATGTTAAGTATGCGCCAACCACTGGGCAGCCTTCACAGAGGCAAATACGTATCTGAACAATGCAAGTTAACATTTGGAATCATGTGTCTGAACAATGCAGTTAACAAACATTTGGAATGACTTAAAGAAAAACAAAATGTACATTTTTTTTTAAGCCCCAGATGAGACTGCAGAACCCTGGGGTGTCTTTTTTAAAACCTAGCCAAAAACATTACTGTCTCCTTCATCGTTCCAGTTTTTTTTTTTAATCCTGAGTCAAGCGCCAAAAATAACTGAAGCCATGCCAATGAGTTGGTCATCTATTCTCTGCGCCTGAGTTGTGTATGAGAAATGTGTGGTGTGTGGTTGTTTTGCACAGAGCTGAAGTTGTTGGGCGTTTGGTTGGGGAAGGGGAGAAGGAACAGTCTGTTTAGAAGCATTTGCGGTGGACGATGGAGGGGCCGGACTCATCGTACTCCTGCTTGCTGATCCACATCTGCTGGAAGGTGGACAGGGAGGCCAGGATGGAGCCTCCGATCCAGACGGAGTATTTACGCTCAGGTGGGGCGATGATCTGCAGGACAATGAGGCAGAGTGTCATTGGGATACTTAATTAAATTAAAAAAAAAGTGCATTAACTGAACCCTTATGAATGCCACTAGAAGGCAAGTCAGCTCACCTTGATCTTCATGGTGGATGGGGCCAGGGCTGTGATCTCCTTCTGCATCCTGTCAGCGATGCCAGGGTACATGGTGGTACCTCCAGACAGCACGGTGTTGGCGTACAGGTCCTTACGGATGTCGACGTCGCACTTCATGATGCTGTTGTAGGTGGTTTCGTGGATTCCGCAGGATTCCATACCTGAGAAGATACAAGACACCAGTTAGCAAGTGGAACTGCAGGATGCCATAAGGGCCCAGTTTGCATGTGAGGATTTAATAAGTGGTGGATTTCTGTTGGGAACATACCAAGGAAGGAAGGCTGGAAGAGGGCCTCAGGGCAACGGAACCTCTCATTGCCAATGGTGATGACCTGTCCGTCAGGCAGCTCGTAACTCTTCTCCAGGGAGGAGGAGGAGGCAGCGGTGCCCATCTCCTGCTCGAAGTCCAGGGCGACGTAGCACAGCTTCTCCTTGATGTCACGCACGATTTCCCTCTCGGCTGTGGTGGTGAAGGAGTAGCCACGCTCTGTCAGGATCTTCATGAGGTAGTCTGTGAGGTCACGGCCAGCCAGGTCCAGACGCAGGATGGCGTGGGGCAGGGCATAACCCTCGTAGATGGGCACTGTGTGGGTCACACCATCACCGGAGTCCATGACGATACCAGTGGTACGACCAGAGGCGTACAGGGACAGCACAGCCTGGATGGCAACGTACATGGCGGGGGTGTTGAAGGTCTCGAACATGATCTGTAAGGAGAGGGAGAACACATTTTAGCTTTACAAAATTAAAAAGACAAGTCTAGCCTTTGTGACCACTGCACTCACTACATGCATTAGAGTGAGGCTGATTGAAGTTAGTAGAATAAAAGTGCAGAAAGTAAACATTCCTTCACACTTGTGCAAGTAAGTCAATGTCTAATAAAGTGCAGAGCTACTGCTCTCCTAAATAGACACAAGTGCAGGTAAGGCACACAGTCAAGAGACCTGTTGATGATAGATCATCTTATAGAGGAGAGGTCCTGGAGGAGAGGAGGGAGGGGAAGGAAGGAGCAAATGAGAATGGAACAGAAGGAAACCGGGGAGGAGATAAACACTTTGAGGTCTAACCAAACATTACAAGTGGAAAAAAGGTGTGTACCTGGGTCATCTTCTCCCTGTTGGCTTTGGGGTTCAGGGGAGCCTCTGTGAGCAGGACGGGATGCTCCTCAGGGGCAACTCTCAGCTCGTTGTAGAAGGTGTGATGCCAGATCTTCTCCATGTCATCCCAGTTGGTCACAATACCGTGCTCAATGGGGTACTTCAGGGTCAGGATACCTCTCTTGCTCTGGGCCTCATCACCAACGTAGCTGTCTTTCTGACCCATACCCACCATCACACCCTGAACAAGGAGATCAGTTTTAGTTAAAAAGTCAAAAATAACAAAATTTAAAGAAATCATTAAGTGTTTGCCAAGTGATAGCTGAACTAAAATCTTAATGTTAATATCATTAAGTTGAACAATTTTCTTGATTTAGGGCCTGATTTATGACATAAGTCACAATTTAAGGTAACATTAAAAGTAGACATGCGCAGTCGCTAACCTGATGCCTGGGGCGACCGACGATGGAGGGGAAGACAGCACGAGGGGCGTCGTCTCCGGCGAATCCGGCCTTGCACATACCGGATCCGTTGTCAACAACCAGTGCGGCGATTTCATCTTCCATGGCTGAACTGTTAAAGATAAAGAAAAAAAAGATTAGCACTCAAGCCTGCGGCCATTCCGCTTCTACTTCCTGTTAACTAGCGGAAGTTCACGAGCTCGGCCGCTAGGAGGAGCTCGTGCCGCACATTCCGAGTAAGCCAGACAAAAGGAAGTGGCGCTGCGTTCTGTTATTACCATATAAGGACATGGTTCGGTTTTGAGCAGCTTTGCGGCTACCGGCGCGTGGCGCGACGCCAGAGCGGCAACGCACGGCGAGAAAAAAAAGGAACAGTCCACATTACAGACTAGCCGACAGACCACTCCCTTCGTTTTACTATCGTTACAACCAGCGCCCTCCCACTGTTGCTTAATCACGCTCGCTTTTATGAACCTTCCAAGTCCTTTGAGCGAATATCACTGCGTCATGCAGCAGCACACTCATTCATTGCACACCACGAGACGTTTAAAAAAGATGAAGTCTGCGATTACTTAATATTGAAGCTAGTTTATGAGAAGGGAAGTTGCATAATGAACTTATGCCGACTCATGAACGGTCACAAGCGCTTGACTGGTGATCCATTTCCTGAAAGCCACGCCTTTTCTCGGAGTGGACGATCAGGCGATTGATTTGCAATTTCCTCATTTCTTTGTCACATATAAGAAAAGACTAAACAGATCAGGACATTCATTCACTTGAGCTATTAATCAGTTTATCACCTTTAAGAAAAGAAAAGCTAGTCCTTCTATCTTTTTACTGCAAGCCTTATAAACTGACACCAGATTAGGTTAAATAAAAGAAAGTAATTCATCTTTTAAAAGCGTGTGTGGGAGTATCCAGGATAAACGAGAGAGACTTAAAACTGCAACTGCTGCAAATCTAAAGGGCGTGCTAGCATGATGTGGCTAGGCTAATATGCTAAAGTAGGTCACACCCCGCCGCATCGGGCGCACAAAGGGAGCAGCCGGGATCCAGACAGCCTCAACTCGGAAACCCGCTTCAAAGTATCCTGCCTGGGATCAAATCCCAAGTGTCACCACAATCCTACAAAAAAAAAAAAAAAAAAAAAAAAGCCGTGCACGACTACACGGTGACAAACACCGGTTTTAGCGCAACCATTAACTCATAGGACGCCATTTACTAGAAGCCGGCTCCATCCAAAAGCACCTGTGAATCGCAGCAGCAGCGCTAATGAACTTGTCTGCAGTCATAACCGTTCCTCGTTTTAAAAAAGCCAAGCACAAGATACAGATACTGCTGTTTAACAATCAATACAATTCTTGCGAAGACAAAGAACCGCGTGGTCCCCGACGACAGTTTGCATTAAAGTGAATAAATTCATCCATGTTTACATAAAATAAACAAATCAGCTCGTTGTTTACTTAATAAACATCCTAAAATAAGAATCTATAAATAAGGATTTCTCCGTCTCCTTACCTTTGGGTGGGGGGCTTTTCGCTTTAAGGGAAACGGTTTCAGGCAAATGATATCCCGCACAAGCTGTGAGTGTGACGGCGCTCAGAGTGAATCCGTTAGCTGTGGGCGCTTGTTTTTTATACTCAGCCGGTTGCCTGGCTCTAGCCATAAAAGGTAAACTTTCGGAATTGCGCCTCCTGATTGGTCCGGCGTCACTCACTGGGCACGTCGCGTGCACGCTGTGGTGCACCGAGCGCTCGCGATTCGAGAGAGAAAGAGAGAGAGGGAGGCGATAATAGCAAAGGATTGGAGAAAATAAAAGGGAAGGGATTGCTGTGGCGAGGCCTAGTAAGTCTTAATGTGTAGATATACCGCTGTATGTTCAGGTTAAATGACGTTTATTGTTTATTAAAAGTGAAATATGTCCCTCCTGCACCTGCTCAGAGCAGTTTGTTATAAACATATATGAACGTTAGCAGAGCTCAGCACCCAGGACTCCTCCCTGTGAAGGCTGCAGAGGCCTCAGGCTTTTTTATCAAAAGGCTGTCCTCCCTCCCGGTTATTCAGCCTGGAATAACCTGGCATTATTTGATATTTCAGACATCGAAGTAGGGTCGGGGTGATGCTGAGGTTGCCTCCACTTTGAAAGGCAGATGTGAGCCCAGTGGGAGTCACGACCACTGCATCACCAGGTCAAAAGCTTAATGCACACAGAGCTGTGGAGCTGCCCCTCCACAGGCCGGGGAATGACCAGTTTGCTGTGTGTAAGGCCACCCCCTTCTCCAATGATGCCAGCTGTTTCTTATAAAGTTCATTTATATATCAGGTATGTGTCCTTCATGGCTGTCAGGTGTCCTGTAAATAGCTACCTCTTCCTCTCTGTTTGAGATACAGCGGCATGATAAAGGTGTGTCATTTCAGGGCATAATGGAGGGGGGAATCTCATGCTTGTCTCAGATTTTTATGCTGTGCTTGGTTATTATGGGTGTGATTCCTGCTGATTACTATGAAGCAGGAAGTATTAAAACTCCCTGCTCTATCAGACAGACGACCAGCACTCCCTGCTCTATCAGACAGACGACCAGCACTCCCATGCCTCTAACTTAATCACTCAGTAGATCTCCTTTGATTGACCTTTATTTAAATAAAAAAAAAAATCCAGGTTTTATTTACCAGTTTCAGATAAAACGCAGAGCCACACACACTGCGCCCATTTCCACTTCCTGTTCTTGTGTGAGTAGACTTTAAAACGTGTGATTTTCAGCCTTACTCACTCCCTGAGCAATGGGCCCAATCTAACCCCTGTCACAGACTTATGCTGCAGGGTTGACCTTGGGCCTGCAGGCAGGCAACTTTCCATCCCCAATTCACCCTGTATAAAGGTTTAACATTCAATCATACCACAGTGTGAAGGTTTGAAGGTTTTTCTTTAACCCCACTCTTCCTCTGTGGTCCCCCATTCCTCTCTCATCTATCTCTCATTAAATTCAAACAGCCTGCGCACCAATCCAGCCATCCTTCCATTCATTCATTCATTCATTCATTGCACAAGCATGCAGGTTATAAAAATGGCGAGGTGGCCTCAGCACCATTTAAAGCCACACTCACAGCAGCTCCTTCTCTTCTCCCCCACACCACTTCCCTTTCCTCTCTCAGTTGCATCAACTTTTGTGTATCTCGTTGTTCCTGCTCTCTGTTCTTTGTCATGTTGACTTTAAATGGCCATTTAAATGGACCCTTATAAGCCTCTTTTAAATGAGCTACAGCTTCCTGTAGTGTGAAACGGCGCGGAGTGAGACCTGCACATTTTAACCCTTCTTCCGGCTGAACTTTAATACTTGGTGGTGAAAAAACATGTTAAAAGCGATCAAATCAAGTGTTGGTTTGTGCACAGACTCATGGAGATGCAGTAAGAGGGCTTGCACATGCAGGGAAGAGCGTTTGCAGCAATCAAAATGTCTTCTGGCTACAATTTCTAATTAAATCTCACCTAGACTTCAGCGATGTTGCCTTGAACGCCTAAAGTTTTATTCATGTTTGTTTTATCAGTATTAAAGTTGTATTTCTAATGATTAAAACAATAAAAAATAAAACAAAAACATGAATCCTGTTAATGGAGGTTTGAACAGAAACCAGAGGGTTGTGTCTCTGTAGTGGCGTAAACAGGGATTGGCTGGGAAATGTTTAATCTGGCCTCAGGGTGTGCCTGTGGGATTTTGAATTCACAGTGTGTGTCTATGCAACGCACATACGTGCATAGGTGAGTCATTGTTCCAACCCACAGCTCCAGCCCCTACTTTGATTCAGGGCAAAAGCATTTAAAGGAGGATCTATTGTTTTTTTGTTTAGTTTTGAACTCTACTCAAAAGAAGCTTTCCATCATTTACAGTTCAGAATAATCACTGCTGATGTGAGGCTGGACCTCAGTGCATGCACCCAATGCATTCTCAGTCTTTTAAGCCAACTTTTTTTCTGATTGGTTGCCATCACAAACAGAAGGTATGGGCAGCGGGTGGGCGTGGCTTGTGTGTACCTGACGTGGCCATATTAGGTCATGTCAGGTACACATGATATCCGTTCTGTGACATCATGCAGGGCCAAAAGGATAAAAAAGTGTTAAGCTTGAGCTTTTGCCTCAATATTTGAACCTGTGGCTACTTTTAATATGACATCCACCATCGTAGCGGCGACATTGGCGTCAGAGCTTCTTCGCTCACTCCTGTATAAAGAATCAAAGCGGAGCTCAGGTTGTCAGTCAGCTTGGGCGAGCATGTATTTATGTATGTTTGTGTACAGCTCTCTGGTTGGAAGTGAGAGGTCTCTGGTTAAGTGCTATGTTGTCAACACTCTTCAGTGGGGAATGTGTACTCGCCAAGTGCTTGGAATACTGTCCTGGAAAGCCTCCTCCTCCTCCTCCACCTCCTCTCGTGTATCATAACAGCATGTGTGTGTATGTTGTGTAAGTGCGTATTTGTGCTTACACCCAGTGTACCAGCCAAAAACAAGCTTTGACCCTGGGCCCCTGCTGCCAAGATCCTTACTGCTATAAAGCCACCTAATGAATTTTTCCAGGGATTTTTCCCCCCCAGACGGGAGTTTACACACAGTCACTTGAGGTGTTGTGTATAATAACTATTACTGTGATCACTGGTTTTCTAAATAGACCACTTGTCTAGCTAAGTGACGCTTTAATGTGAGAAGCGAGTGAAGAGTCAGGGAGGGTTAGCTACTAGACATGGAACTACGCCTAAAAAGGTCCGTCTTTTCTTTACAGTGTGGATCCGCCACATGACCCAATCAATCTACTGCCAGCAGCACCGCGCGAGGTCCTGTGTACATGCCAAGTCCGAGCAGTTTTGATGACACAAGGAGGACTCGCACAATATCAGGCAGGTGTTTTTTAAGTTATGGCAGATCCGTGTGTATTATGTAAGCACGCCCACAGGTGATCTCGTTGGCTGTTTTTTTGGCTGAAGCCAGGTATTACCCCGGCCACGTGACGAGTCAATCAGTAACCCAGTGACCGCAGCACCATTTGTGTTTATGTGTTCTTTAAGGGACAGGAGCTAACCATGACCTCGTACTATCTTTGCTGACTCTGCTTTTATGTGTCTGAGTAATTTAGAGCTCACCAGCGAGCTTTACATAGATCTGACAGAGTGTGTCTGTGTGACTAGTGAGAAACAAACAGTGCTCTTTTGCATGAAAACACACACAACCTTGCAAAGTGCACACCAGTCACGTGTGTCTGTGTACACTCACTGTTGGCCAGTGATTTGAAAAAAAACCTGCTGTGACATCAGCACCTCGGGTTTTGCTCTTCAAATAAGGTAAGCAAGTAGTCGTCCGGGAGCGACAACACAGAGCGACGCCACTCCCTGAGTTGCTAAACCCGTCCCACCGTGGCTTCCTGTTCCTCTTATGAGTAAAGATGCCACAAGTTTCCCTTTGCTATCAACTCGGCAAGGCCATTATTGGCTAACTCGCTCGCACTGTAACCTGTTTTGGCTCTGTGTCTACACTCATGTGTCTCTTCTTCCTCTTTCTGTCCCCTTCATCATCAGGAGTAATAAGACAGTCCACACCATGTTTGTGGACATGGCCCTGAGGCTGAAATCAAGGCTTTTTTCTTTGTTTTTTTATTGGTCTGTGTAGGAAAGTTAGAGGAACCACAAAAGGCCTTTAGTTGCTGATGACTAAAGCCGGCTATAGAGGCTGGACAAGAATCATACACAGTTACACATCAGCTGCCTTGAGTCTTACTGTTACTAGACTGCAGCTCAATACAAAAAACATTAGTTGCAATTAGCTTTGCCAGAGGCTGAAAGCACAATGCTGATGTCAGATGAAGGATGGGAAGCAGTGATGGCAAGAGCGAGCGATAAAAGCGATAAAACCATCAAATGGGATCTTGGTTGAAGCTAAGATGGAAATGGAAGCAGAAGAAGTTGTCCAGAGGCGTCTTAATGTCATCTTGGAAATGCATCCTGTTTGTCGCCCGCAGGAGTTTCATTCTTGGTGCCCTGCAAGTGTTTTGTGTGACAGAGCAGCAGGAAAAGAGGAGGCCAGATTAGCTTCCCGGTTACAAGCTTAAGGTGAATGCAGCTATCCGGGGATTTTCTCCTTTAGATTAATGGCAAAGTAGTTTAAACAAATACTTTGAGTACACTTTCGGTTTCTAAGGACTGATGCCAGCAACAAGTGAGCACAAATATGAGAAATAAGGGAAACCGCAACTGTGGCTCTCTGCAGGAGAAAAGGAACAACAACAGCACCTCTACAGCTGAGTTTAGCTTCAGGGGACTAACTAGTTGCTGTTTTCCATGGTGATCTGTCGTGAATCCCTACACTATGTCCTGTCCACACATGGGCTATTTCCTCAACTGCCAGCTGCTCAGAACTGAGCCGAAAGGACAAGCTGGCTGTTTTCCAGTTTACACTTTTCCTGCTAAGCTAAACTAACTGGCCGGCTGCGTTGTATCAAAATATTATTGCCCTTATTTAAAATGTTGCAAATGACTTGTTGGTATATAACCTGTGAAACATATGTCAAACCTACTGTATCTCTCATGAATGCCGTCAAGTTATTTTGAGCCACAAACAAGGTTGCTGTCACAAGGCAGAAGCTACAGTCCGTTTTTTGACAAAGTGACTTTTACATAGCCTTTATTTATCTGGC
Source organism: Oreochromis niloticus (assembly GCF_001858045.2). Taxonomy (NCBI): domain Eukaryota; kingdom Metazoa; phylum Chordata; class Actinopteri; order Cichliformes; family Cichlidae; genus Oreochromis; species Oreochromis niloticus. The sequence continues at coordinate 10,549,354 of NC_031969.2, forward strand.
TAAGAAGTCTCACTGACATTAAAGTGTTCTTTTTTTTAATAGAGGTTAGGTCAAGAGCACAGCAGAAATTACAACAAATATAACATCACAGTTGTATAAGGATATTTTTAGTAGCCAAAAGGGACTGAATTGGTTACTGTGTAGCTACAATTACGCAAAGTTATGAAGATACTTAAAACTGGTAATTCCTTGAGTTATATATGTCAGTATAACTCACTGATGAATCCAGTTGACTTCAGTGTATTTACCAAAATAAGCAAAGACAGTACACATAAAAAACAACACAAACATTGGAAATCACTTTTTAGCACAACACCAGCTCTGGTCTTATATTTCACAGACATCAATGAGGTCTCGTCTATCCAAGTAAACTTCTGGTGTTTGTCTTTCTTTTTTTTAGAGTCATCTATCCGCCCATTTTGCTAAGCAGACATTTCTCTCCTTTTCCCCTCTCAACACACACACACCCTTTTGTTTCCCTCTTGTCTTTGCAGCCTGATTAAAAGTGACTGGCTGACCGATTGTTTGCCATCTGTGACTGGTCATAGTTTCAGAGAGGGAAGCCCTATTCACCGTTCTTCCCTAGCCTCGCTCCCTTCCACTCTGCCTCCCTCCCCTTTGCGATGCAGCCAATGGATTGGTCGTCTGCAGCGTCATTGATCCACAGGTCACCGTGGTGACAGTCTGACTCCAAGGCACGGGCCAGTTACCAGCTGTGTGTGTATGTGTGTGTGTGTTGTGCCTGCCAGCTGGCCAGTTCGTGCTTCAATTGGATTAGCTTCCCATTTACGGCCTAAATGGATTCTTAACGCCGTCCCTCCCCACCCCCCTACCTCACGACTTCTTAAATGCACTAGCTATAGACACACAAATAATGTACTGACCACGCCCCATGCTGCCACCCTGACAGTATCTTATGTCATTTATCCTAATGCATATATGGTATATATAAATAATGGATGAAACTCTTAAGTGTCTTTTGTGATTCCTGGCATTTTGTGATCCTCAGACGAGTTCATGCCCAGCAGTGAGGCTGGTAGCTCAAATGAATGTGAGGATATTTTTAACATTGCAGTTGATTTGACTGTTTGGCACTTCCTGTGTGTTGGACTCTTCAACGAATGTGATTTATATCTGTCAGTTGCAGGCCAGTGCAAGAGTGTCACCCTGGTGTTTGAAAGTCATGTGACTATGACCACTTTTCACACTTTTTTTGGTAAACAAACGGAGTCTCTTTGTAACGGTTGAACAGTTATAATAAGGAGCAGTGTTTTTCTTTCCCCTCTCTCTTTCCTCTCTGCCTCTTCCTGTGCACCCACCTCACTTCCTCCTGTAGCTCTGGGCCCTCATTGGCCCAAATTTCAGGCCGAGGTGCCTTTTAAGGGTGCAATATGTTACTCAGGTAAACTGATGACAAAGCAGTCTCAACCATGAATGGAGAAATGTCAGATGTCAACGCAAAAGCAGCACAGGTAGATGACCTCAAGCATTTGCTATGCTAGAGGTGCAGTTTTTTTTTTACACAAAAGTGTAGAAATGCATGCAGGATTGCACACTTTTAGATGTAAAAGCTCATTTGCAGGATATCATTACTGCTGCACAAGCTCAGAAGACTGACAGCTTTAGCTATCTCTGTATCTAATTCTATCTCCTACTCATGCACACACACAATCCTTAGTCAACCCCTGCATGGTGGTGGACCCAGGGAGGCTTAAGTCTCCTCTACCATCTGTCTCTGTCTAGTAGGAGGGAGCCTCCTCTCACATTGGCTCATTTCACCACTTACCAGCCCTCTGATTGGCTTGTGTGGGAATTATGAGCTTCTGACAGGCTGCAGCCATGCTCCCACTTCCTGATCTACCTTACTTCATTGCTGCCCCCACTAAAGCATGGCGAGAGAGGTCAGCCACCTACTCACGCCCATGCATGCTCTTTGGTCTGCAGTCCTTGGTGATCGGTTGTTTGCGCACTCCTTGCATAACATCACAGCCTGTCCTCTTATTTCTGCATTTCCCAATTCCCTTTAAATCTTCTCCTCTGTTTCATTCTCTGTCATTTACTTCCCCCTCTGTGTCTCCACCTAAATCAAAAGTCAGCTGCTGACCATTCCCTCAAAATAAACGCGTCCGGGGGAATTGTGGCATCGTGCCGAGTCATATCTCGGTCCACACCCTCTTTTCAGCTCTGGAAATCTATCTCCTCTCCTCTGCATAGTAACCAAGCCCACCCTTTCCCATTTGCCACCAAAAAACAAGTTCAGTGCAGCGCTGCAGCATGCACCCAGTGGCCCCCGAATTTGCTGCTGAGTAAAGTTTACGTGTGTCGCTTGGCTTTGTCGTCGTATTGTGACACCTCGCTTTTGTTTTAAGCCGGCAGGGGAGGCTTATGCATGTGTGCCGGTGGGGTATATTGTTTTTGCACGGGGCGATTTCTGTTCATTTCTGTTTGCAGTTCCCACCCTTCTCTTCTCTCACACTGGCAGTTTGAATGAGCTGCCTGTTCTGTCCTGATTGGCTGCCAGCAGTTGCCATATAAGGGCATAGGCCTGCAGCAGAGGCAGGAAGTGGGGTAAGGAGGAAGTGGAGAGCCGGCTCTCAGAGACCGGCAGCAGAACGTGTGGCTTATGGAGGATTCATAAGAAAATTGCCACACCTTTTCTTTAATCCCTTTTTCTCCAGATTCTCTTTTCAGTTTCTAATCCCTTTAATTTATGACCCAATCATCTCCTCTCCTCCTCTTCGTCTGACATAACGATTCCCATCAATCATCTCTCTTTTCGTCTTTTGTTTTCCTCCGCTTCTCCTCCCTTCTGTCTTAGCATCCCTTTTCCCAGACAAGCACATGTGTGGAGCCGGTCATCCATGGGTACCACCCGCAGTACCTGTGCTTGAAATGTGTGCCCGGAAGCCTCTTAATCACTCACACCAGCGTTTTTTCAGCTTAGTGCAGCATATTAGCTTTACTTTACAAGTGCAGAGCAGAGTCCAGTTGGAACTGGGCAGCAACACATGGCAACAAAGATTTACACGAGTGAAGCGTGACATAACGCGCCGGCGGGAGGCATCAAAGGAGAGCTCTCCGTTTCTTCTGTCCACATCTGAACATCCAGCAGAGATTACAGGGGGAAGGCGAGCGTGGAGGTTCCTGTGCAGACTGAGGGATGTAAGATGGAGGCCGCAGTTTTATTTATAAAGTCTGAATAGTCTCCTGCCACTGCTGTGGTAATCCAGTCTGGATTTATAAAGATAAACTCAAAATCTGCACTTACCCGCCCCCACTCCCAGGACTATGGCAGCCAAGTCAACCTATGAGCTTTGGCAGCCTCCAGGAAGTTTTGAAACTTGAGCTCTAGTGAGTAGCCTTTGTTAAATTTCAGATTTTTGAAGCTTGTCAGGGGACTCGTGTTTGAAAACGTTACCTACTAGGTAGGTGTATGTAAGAAAAATCCCTGTGAGCCCAAAAGCTCAGGCCTCAGAGCGTTTGAAATGCTCAGTTTTACACAGTTATTTCTACTAAAGCTCTGTGTGATATTACAAATGTGGGCACAGCAGCCCCACCTACCCGCTGTTCAAATCTTCTGTTTTACGAGGGGCAGCCAGTCAGAAGACAGCCAGCTTTAAAGGTTCTGGGAAGAGAGGGGCTTATTTCAGACAGATGATCAACTGAGGGCCTGCTTTAAATGAGGATCAATTTGAATGGCGACTCATGCAAAGCTACCCTTACAGAGTCCAAAGGAATGAATGAGTTCTTGAGAAGGAGCACTTCTTGGATTTATCCCACTTCTTTACAGGCTTAAATAACAAAAACAAAACTCCAAATCACTCCCTTATTAAATGAATGAGCTGAAAAGCAACATAACAGGGCGCCTTTCGTATAATTTAAGTTCATTGTCTGATTTATAGCGGGATTAATGATCAATAAATAAAATGGGCTTAATTAATGTTTTCATTTGTTACATAAAGTTAAACGTTTTTTCAGTTACAATGGGTACACTATTATGATCCAGGTGTCACGCAATGAAGCAGTTGGCCTGAAACCCTGGGGCGGTTGGAGTCTGGTAATACCTGCAAAGTGACTGTGACAGAGAGGATGACAGTGCTGCCAGTCTGATGTCACAACTCCTGCAGCACTTTCGTCCGTCTCTGCGGGGTTTGTTTGTGTTCGGGTTGGAGCGTGAGGTATTTTAGAGTACATTTTGAGTGCATTCTTCATCGGTTTCAGTGCCAGAGTGCGTATTCCGTGTGACCTGGGTGTGCATTAGTGAGGCCACACCCTCTTGTTAAGACTGACGTCCATAAAAGGAGATCTTTAAGTTTGTCACATGACAACAATCTGAGGAATGCAAGTCACATGGGATGCCATCTCAAGGAAATCAGCTTCACCCCCTAAGGACTGTGTTGTGTGCGTGTGCGTGTGTGTCTGCGTTTGTCTTATTAGTTATGTGCTCTGTGTAGACACATGATGTATCAGTGTGTTACTGATGAACAGTGCTACTCTGTGTATTTTAGTAACTTTCCCCTTTCTTTGACTTCATGTGTTTGTGCGTGCGTGCGTGTGTGTTGTTGCATGTGTGCGTGCTTGCTACATTACAGGGGAATTCACAGCTCGAGAGATTTCACTTCTCGTTCAGTTGTGTTTCAGTAACTGGAAACTGCAGAGGAGGACGTTCCAATTTCCTTCTCTGTCAAGAGAACAAGCACTTCTATGTGTGTGTGTGTGTGTGTGTTCGTGTGTGATTGATTGTGTACTTCATGTGCGGCCTGTACGCCTGTCAGTTAAGTACAAAGATGGGTGGGTTCAAACCCATTGATGTTACACAGATCGGCACACTGATGTGTCTACGAGCTGCTGGAAAACAGTAATAAAACCATTAGATCCTGATGATGAGCCCTGCATACATGAAGAGTGGACCTGTAACACACATCTGTGGTCATGTAGAAATGAAAATCAGCACTCACACCACTTCCTAAAGCTGACCGTGTGGGCTACATGCTGATGCTGCTCTGTAGTGCCTCCTACAGCTGCTGATCCTCCACTGAAACCACACGGTTGTCACTTTTTTTATTGCTACACACACAAAGGGACTTCCTCTTTTTTCACTACAAGGCACCATATAAGGTCAACGTTTTGACAGGTAGACACCACTACTTCGCACTCAAAGTTCAACCACTAGCACTTATGGCAAATGCGTTAGTCATATCTGGGTAAAAAACCAGGCTGTATAAACCACCTTTTCTTTCATCACTGTGAATCTGCAAGCATGCGTGTTAGTCATCGTGGGGACAGGAAATTTGAGGCAACAACCCGATGCCTGCCTTAGCTGTCCTCAGCGTACCCGTTTACATGTACGCTCCAGTTTTTTTCTAAACTGGACCAACAGCATTAGATAGGTTTCTGTTTTAGCTTCATTTAAATATTCCTGAGTTGAGGATTTTCATTTCAGGACTGCATAACTGGTCGGCCCTGCTTGACGCCATTTACTTGTTTTTGCAAGAGAATTTTTTTTTTTTTGCCAGCAAACAAAACACCAGGCTTTCTTTTCAGCTAGTGTGTCTAGTGTGGTTAACTTAAACAGCCTGTAGTTTAACCAGAATGTATCTGTGAGGCCGCACATAACTACAGTAAGGTTCTGTAGCTAACATGAAAGGTAAACACTTCATTACAACGCAGAATGTAAATTGAGGGAGAGAGTCTGAAGTCCGGGGTATGTAGAAAATCAGATGGTTATGAAATACTTCACCCTGGACTGACCAGCTTACGGCACATCACCTGCATGTGATGCATTCAGAATAATTCCTTTGAGATGAAGTAGGGATAAAATGAATGAACTCAGTGTAATTCTTATCATCTGAGGAATGTGCTGTGTGGTGTTATGCTACGGGAAATCCATAAACAGATTCTGATTCAGGCTTCTGTCGGACCCTCTGCGCTGACTCAGCTCTGTGCTCAGGCCGCCACCTCGCTGCCTAACCCGGGCTTTTACAGCATGAGAAAACTTGGATACATTATCGATACTCATCTGAATTCGGTCATACCTCTTTCCCATCACCACCTCTCCCCCTGCTCCTCCTCCTTTCCCATCCCAGAGCTATTCCCGCCCAGGCCACACAGCTGAGATCCCACCTCAACCCTCCGTCTGGACACACACATGCCAAAGGGGAAACGGGACCTCAAACAGGATCTCCAAGACTTTGGCACTTTTCTCTGGGATGCCAAATAACTTCACCATCTCTCTCTTTGTTTGACAGTCTGTCCAAATAAAACACCCCTTCTTTCCTCTTCTCCCTCGCTCCAAGTCTTCTCTCCCCCCTCTGCATTGTTGTATTAAGCAAGAAATTCGCACAAACCTATGACCCAGTTGCACTCCCGTTTCCCTTTTCAGTGTGGGCACATATTCACTTCCTGTCAAGCGGTTACAGTGGAAAACACTTTACTGCTTCAGCGTGTCTTTTATTGGAAGCGCAGGCAAAGAGGGAAGAAGTTAGCAGAGAAACTGGCTAAGGAGACACAGGGAAAAGAGCCTTGTGTGTGCGTTTGTGTGCGTATACTGTTACACGTATGTAAAAACATCTGTGTGTGAGCGTGCATTACAGCCAAACATATGGGATTCCCTAAGCAGTGGGGAGCTACATTTTACCAAACACCCCAAAAATGTAGGTCAAGAGGCGCAGCATTTTTCCTAGCAATGTTGCATAACCCTGAACACACACACTCACACACAAGCATTAGCTGTGACTGTGCTGATGTGCAGGGAAGGAATCCAGTGTAAGCAACTGTAAAAACACTTTGTGAGGCCTTCACTTGCAGCTGCGTCCGCTGGTGTCATTGTTCTACACATGCTGATATGAAAATATCCAATGTGGGTGTTTAGCTTTGTATGTGTGGGTGTGCCCTGTGTTAAGATATGGCCACAGTGGACAGGAGAAAATGGAGATTGGGCTTTTACAGGTAGATGACTCCCTGCACTGTCATTGGCTGAGGAATGCAGGTAATCACCTGGACTGGATTGCCTTTTAAGGAAACAGACCAGCTGTAAATCTCTCTCACTCTCTCTCGCTCTCTCTCTTTATCTTTATCTCTCTGTCACACATGCACACGGACATGCACACATGTGACCATTCGTTTTGCTACACCTCTGCGTCCCTTTCTTTTGCCTATTTTAGCTTTTAGCTCTCCAAATTCTTTGTGACTTCTCTCGTCGGCTTTCCTGTCACTCCTACGCTTGAACGCACCCCTCCGTGTTATGAAAGGCTTGAAGGGGAAAGTGGAGAAACTGGACAAAGACGGAGGATGAGAAGAGGGATTGAGAGAGGTAGTTACGCCTTTCTTGGCTCATCTGATTGTAAGCTGATAACCTGGAACATACTACCAAGCTGTTACATAAGGGATAGGGGACACCCTGAGAGAGAGTGTGTGTGTGAGACACAGTAAGCAGCAGTCTCATTTCTGTCTTGACCCCCAGCCCCCTCCCCCATTTTCTTTCCTACAGCACAGACAACTGGGTTAGTCACACTGCTATTTACTTCATGTGAAAGAATCTGCTTGGATGTGTGATCCAGTGTGCGCTTTCAGAGCGACCACACTATAGCTGAGAGGAAATGGAACATGCTGTACGTCTGGCTCTAATTCATCTTCCTTATTCTGACCCGATTTTAACAAACATCACCATGTGCTCGTGTGCCTGATATTGAATAGCTGACATACGTTAGAGGTCGCTGAATGTCCCACAGAGTTATTTAATGGAAAGTCCTGTATCATTTCAGAAGCGAAAATGGGCGTGGAGGGGCAGTTTAATGGGGAATTGTGGTCTTGGTTGCATAATTATTAAAAGCAAAACTTGAATAGAAATTCCCTGCACTCTGTCATCCCCCTGAATGCATCATTCACTATATGAGTGGGATAATATGCAGATTTTTTATTCTGCCTCTTAAATATTTAGAGATTAAAAAAAAGATTCCAGTCTGTAAAAATAGAGCGATGATGTGTGAAATGTTGTAAAATGACTTTAGAGTATATACTAAAATATGATATGAATGTTAGGTCTACCTCCCTAGTGTCTATTTGGACCCCTTTTACCTTCAGACCTGCTTTAATTCTTAATTCTTCATGGCACAGATTCAACAAGGTGCTGAAAACATTCCTCAGAGATTTTGGTCGTATTGATGTGACAGCATCACACAGTTGCTGCACATCCATGATGTAAGTGTCCCGTTCCACCACATACCAAAGGTACCCTACTGGATTTAGATGTGGTGACTGTGGAGGTCATTTGAGTGCAGCGAACTGAGATGATTTTAGCTTTGTGGCATGTTATCCTGTTAGAACAGGGGTGTCGAACTCCAGGCCTCGAGGGCCCGTGTCCTGCAGGTTTTAGATAACACCCTGGGTCACCACACCTGAATCAAATGATTAGTTCATTACCAGGCCTCTGGAGAACTTCAAGACATGTTGAGGAGGTAATTTGGCCTTTAAATCAGCTGTGTTGGACACATCCAAAACCTGCAGGACAGCGGCCCTCGAGGCCTGGAGTTTGACACCTGTGTGTTAGAAGCAGCCATCTAAAGATGGATAAACTCATAAAGGGTCAGTAGTATTTAAAAAAATCCTCGGTTGTTGCTAAGTGATCCAAAGAGTCCCAAGAAAATATCCCCCACATTATTGCACAATCACCACAAGCTTCAGTTTCCTTTTCTTAGCTGACAGGAGAGGCACCTGGTGTGGTCTTCTGCTGCTGTAGCCCAACTCATTGTGCATTCAGAGATGCTCTTCTGCGTACTTTTGTTGACACCAGTGGTTATTTGGGGTACCGTTGCCTTCCTGTGAGCTTGAGCGTGTGGGTAAATCTCAATAGATGATCATTTTCTGAAAATACTCAAACCAGTATGGCACCAACAACCACGGCATGTTCAGAGTCACTGAAATCACCTTTTTTCCCTCATTATGATGCTCACTGGCTTGACTGTGTGTACATGAATAAATGCTGCTGCATTTATAAATAAATCCCGTTGCAACTTATTAACTTTTTGCACCATAAATACCTGACTGTAAGAAAAGCTTGTTGGTGTAACAGATGAGAGTACTTTTCTTAAGGATAAGGTGATATGTGACTAATCCCAGCTGGAAACTTAGACTGAAACTTGTTAGGTTGAGCAATGAAACAGTTAGCCTGGTCTAGTAGGAAACACTGAGTTGTGCATTATGTAACTCATATTTAAATTAAGCTGAAGTTGTTTTGTTTTTCTCAGCTTTGCATGTAGGTTTGGTTCCTTTTGAGCTGTACCAGGAACTGAAAGCTGCAAGATGTTCCATAAAAACAGTGTTTCTAAAAGCGGTATTCCAGAGAATCTCATTGGGGTCATGTTACAGTTGCCTTTTAGTAGGAAATGTAACTTCCTGTAATTAATAAAGTGATAAATTTTATGATAGAGAGGTTAATGATTTCTTTGTAGATGTGTACCTACTGTATGCGACCTTACGCTGGGCTGAAACCAGTGTACCCTGAAGTCTGGCTCACGAGGGTGGCAGCTCAGTGTGCCAGATGTTAACGATCCCTGCCCCTGTGTGTACAGTGGCCGTGTGCAAGTGTAGTGCATGTGTGTGTCAGCAGATGGTGTGTGTCCATCACACAGACACACACACATTTTCTTCCATTATCAGTTCCCAGTCATCAATTATTCACACCAGGAGACTGAAAGCAATGAAGAAAAAAAACGTGTTTCCTGTAGAATCTGCCAGCTCGATTTCATTTTACCTGAAATTTGATAGAACTGCATAAATATTATGAGCATGGAAAATTTAGGGTGGTGTTTTATTCATGTGTGCTGGTGTATTTGTCTGTGTGTCCCAAAAAAGAAGAAAACAAAGCGAGAACAGCTAAATCTTTCAGGGGGTCTGTGTAATAAGAGGCCAGCAGAGAACAGCTGGTGTTTGGTGTGTGTGTGTGTGTCCAAAGAGGCTCTCTGAGGGGGCCTCCAACCCTTTGTTGAGAGAGGGCATATCATTAGCATCTAAAACTCCTCATTGCCCGTGAAGAAAAAGAGAGATGAAAAGCTGAGGCGAGACGAAGGGAGCAGGTCAGAGACAGAGAAGAAGACAGAGAGAGAGAGAGAGAGAAAGAAGAGAGGTAAAGGGATGGAGAAGAAGGAGGGAGGGGACTCCGATGGTGGGGGTACAGCAGGAAAGTGGTGGCAATAACCGGCAACACCTGTCACTTCAGACAAATGGACTGTCTGTGTGTACGTGTGTGTGTGTCCAGCCGTCCACTGGGGATACACATGTGTTGCTGTGTGTCTGTGCAGAGCTGTGGGCGTGGAACCATGAAATTGGTGGATGATCTAACTTGTGTAGTATGCTGCTGTCGCCAGTTGGTGGAGCAACAGAGCTCCTTTAGACTGACCTGAGTGCTGTACAGGCAGGCAGCAGATCTTAGGGTGATTTGGTGTAATAAAAAAGACCAGACTTTTTGTTATTGCACTGTCCCTTAAAATTTTGTATCTACTTAATGACATAGGACATGTCACAGTTTGGTAAAATGGAGAATAGAAGAAGAATCGACCTTTGACCTGTGGGTTAAGCTATCCTTTCAGGGATCACATCCACGTGGGACGCAGCAATATGATGTTTATATAAAACTATGTGAACTTACATGATTATCTGAAGAAGTATATTTGGTTGTTTAAAGACAGATTTAGATTTATTTTATTTACTGAAATATTTTTGGGGTGTTAAATATATACCTGATCATTTGAATCAGGTGCGCAGGAGCAGGGATTTGGCTCACATGATAACACTGAGTGGTGGGATTTGTCAGTAGGTGCTAACATAAATTTGTACCAACGTACAGGAAATGTTGACAAGAACTTTTTATGGAAAAGAAAAGAGCAATTCATGTGATTGGACAGTGAGGCTCACTCCCTCAGTGAGTACAGTCTAAATCAGGCCTAAGAGTGGACCCCAGAATCAAGTTTGAGAAACAGTTGGGAGGTCAGGGGTCAGTTAAGGGCAATGTGTGTGTATAAATGATTGTGACTTGTCTGTCTGTGTTGGGAGCTTGGAGAGGAGTTTATGTAAGGTAACAGGATGTTTTGGTACTCCAAAAGTCAAATGATAGAAATGTGATATCCGCCTCTGCTTCATCGAGTTCTGCAGAGTACTTATCAATGTCAGACACACGAGGCACAAAGGCCTCCAGTCACACATACAGACAAACCCTTGCATGCATGAGCACGCACACACAATTTGGTTGTTAGATTAAATGGTTATGTGAAAATTAACTTTATTTGTTAAAATGAAATGAAAGTAGTGAACCAACTGCTTGTTTTCTACTACAACTACAACATGAGTATATACAGAAAACTGTGATGTTCTTGTACCCTTATAGCACATTATTACCCTGAGGCAACAAAGCAATTTCAGGTGCAGGGCACATTTAGTGATTGATATATCATCAGGGATGCCCAAGCTCTCGAAAAGTCGGGGGAAATATTTTTTTCTCCCAGAAATAATATTCATGCCACAGAGGTCTAGTCCTGCAAAAGCCTTTTCCCCATGAATTTAGATTTGTCCAAGAGCCCACTTCTCATCAGTGGGCCCTGGTTCTTTAACAGGAGCCAGTATTTCTTTAGTTCATGTTTACTGTCATGTCCTGAGGTAAGCTTGGGTGGCCTTGGGGGCTTTATTGGATGCATGTTTCAATAGGGGTAATATTACCACTACATTCATACACATATGCACCTGTGCCATTCCCACCAATGCTGTACACAGTGTTTTAATGTCTTTCGGCTCATTGTTTTGGTTTTACGTACCTCTGCTTTACTGCTTTGTCCCCGCTCTCCTGTCCAACACCAAACCGCTCAAAGACACAACTAGCAATCATCTGGTGGTCACCAGCTCCAAGTTAGATAAGGACAGAGACAGAAACTGGCCAGCTTTGTTATCAGGTACCTGCTTACTCAAGCTGATAATACGCTAATGCTACGTTTACACTTAGTCTTTCAGTAAATGTTTAGCTCTAAATAAGTTGACTAAACCTTAACAGGGCAGGCTTTGTAAGGGTAATGACATGATGCCGTCTGAAGGAAAAGAAAAGCTGAGTCACTGTTTGTTAAGACAGAGAGAGATTTAAAATGTGCAGCTGTTTACTGCATCAGAGATGAAAGAATTAAGGCTGGAAGAAAAGGAAGGAAATTAGTCAGGAGAAAGATCTATCAGGGCTACAGTGTTCATTCATAAGGACAGGATATGATGTCACAGGCTCTCACAGTGAGGCAGGAAGAGGTATTTTTAGTGGTCCCGATCAGGTTTCCCTTAAGGCGCCAATCATGCCACAATCAATTCAAACACACACAAAAGACAGAGCTCTCTGGCTTCTCCTGAGTTGTGGGGAGAGCAGCGTGTGTGTCTGAGTGTGGGGGGAGGGGCCTGAAAACGAGAAGATGTGACAGTTGCACCCGCAGTTGACCGTCACGCTAGCATAAAAACACACAGAAAAACAGATAATACGTGATGCCAGCAACACAAACGCATGCACCTGCGCTGGCCTGCTTGTGCCTCATTGCTCCGTCTCTCCTCGAGCGGCCTGCATCTTTCTGTCGGCTTCAGGCGTCGCCGTCACACAGAATCTCACACACACACTTAGTAATGTGTTAAACGAAGAGAGAGGCTGTGAAGTAGCTCTGCTGATCTCAGTTCAGCTGCTTTTCTGTAGCCATGACAATGTGAGGGCACAGAGAGCTGGAGGACACCCCCAGAGCACACACACACATCGACACACACACACACACACATGCTGAACTTTGACCTGACCTCCGTGTGAAGAATGGAGGTGAAGGCAAGTTGGGGGGGGGTTGCCCAGTGGCTTCAGCTTCCAGTTCTTTGTTGGTGGAGAGGAGGCCCTTAGTAGGGCAGCAGCTGTGTGCACACACTCACAAGAAAACACACACACACACATTCCTTACTGATTGCAAGAGTCACTAGCACACACACACACACACACACACACACACACACACACACACACAGGACCCTCTCAGACATCCACCTTCAGGATTGTTTCAGTCCATCTTTCAAAAAGTTTTTTTTATGCAGTTTTCTTCATATAACAGTACTTATGGAAACATTTAAAAGGCTTTAATTATGACTGACTGGACATTTAGCAAACCTGAAGCATGAAATCTGGAGAACGGTTTCTCAAGAATTTAAGAATATCAAGTATTTAATTTGTCAATGGCTGCTTGAAATCAAAGCCAACATAAAGCATAAGAACAAAAAAACCCTCTTACATTTCTAACTTTATTCACCTTTGATAATGAGACAGATTTGGTTTGAGGTTTTAAGTTAAAGTATTTCCACTATCTGTTATTTAGATTCAGTTATTGCTTAAGAAATGTGACTCTCAGACATTAGAGCTAACTATAGAAGCCCTTATTGGGGGCTTTAACGTGTCGTTAGCATTTTTTAGGGTGAACTTCACCAATTTCCAAGCTCTTCTTTGTGAGGAAGACTCATGAGGGCAGGAAAACAAAGAGAGGGAAAACAGGCATTTGTTGGTTTCATGACACAAGACTGTAATGACCAGGAAAGTGATCAATATAATCAATGGAAGGACCCTGTTGTAGAACAAATTCAGGTCATTATGTCTCCCACACTAGACTGGAGCACATTAGGGATCGAGCAGTGATGGGAGGCTAAGAAATCATTCGCTCGGTGTTGAAATGCTGGCATGTTTGCTACAGCCTTCTGTCACAGTTCATATGATTTACTGCAGCAGGAAAAGTGGGACAGTTCATTCATGTCTTCACTGAGTTGGTCAATGCTCACTGTAAAATATAGGTTAATGCTTGAGAGGTGACGCAGATTCTGATCCAGCCGGTTTCTCATTATTGCTCTGCCGTCCCTGGCGAGCTAAAGCTGCTCTGCGCTCAGTTGTGCATGTCTGCTCAGACCTGATACAACCCCAGCTGACCTAATATAAGATCTGTAGAGCGAGGACACTCCATACAGTTTGGTTTGCGCTTGCCTGCTCGCACACACTCACCATCAAACAATGGTTTCCGCTAGTTGGGGTTTGTAAATATAGGTCAGAGGAGAGGGAGAGTCCCCCTGCTCTCCCCATCGTTCTCCCTTTCTTTCTCACCCTGTTCATATCCGTCCCTTTCCTGCTCCCCACATTATTTTCTTTGTTCGGTTTCAATCAGGTTAGTGAGTCACGACTAAAAACGCTGCAACAACTTCTCCACAGCTGCAGACAAAAACAACGACGGGGGAAAATTTTACCATTACTTTAATTAGACTCAGGCGTCTTATGTAAAAAAAAAAATCTCTGTTTTAATAAAAATGTCTCCCAGGCTTCCCTTTGATTGGCTGTTTTATCCAAAGATGTTTCCTGATTGGTTGATGTCATAATGCAGCTGTGGAAAAGGAGGTGCCATTGGCTCCAGTCCAGAGGTGTGTGTCAAAGACTGAAGCTTATTGGTCAGCTTAGCGTCCTCTGATGCAGTGCTGCAGCGCTGCGCCGTCTGCAGGTACTGAATGCAGCGCGTGCGTGTGTTTGTGTGTGTGTGCAATCTACAGCAGAGTGCCTGCCCTTCATCAACTGACGGATTTGAGGCTGATCACTATAGCAACCATCCTCAAAGCTGCTTTGAGAACAAAGATGGCGTCCCCCTCTCTTTCCCTCCCTACCTCCCCCACTGAGTCTCCACAGAGGCTTGTGCTGATGGGTGATTGACTGGGGTATAAGATAACACTGCAAATATTACCACTCTCATCAGGTCCACAGCATCTGTAAGAGATGCATAATCAGACTGTGTGTGTGTGTTTGTGTGTGTGATACTACCTCTCTCCCAAACATAATTTTAAGCTGCATCAATGGAGGCAACCATGCAGAGGGTGAGAGAGGTGTAAAATGTTCACTCACACACTCTACAGTAATGAAATGCCATTCCCATAGGCTGTATATAAAAGATGGCATAGCTGTTGCAATGTAGCTGATTGGTTAATGAAGTCGTGTTTTGAAGGCTTGATTTAGAGGCGTTATTATTTTGTTTGTATTTGTTTTTTTAAAGAAGTGTTTCTTCCTCTGTCTGTGTGAAGCCACATTTTCACTGTAGTTTACAGACCCTGATTTTAGTCCCCGACTTATAAAAGTGAAACGTCTCACCTGTGTGTTTCAGGCTCCCGGAGGACTGTCATGCAAAGCTGACCCACAGTCATCAGAATGAATTTGCTACTTGGATGAAAGTCACTCAACGTCTGATTGTGTTACACGTTTATGTTGCTGTGAAATGAATTACTGTGAAATACCTCAGATTTACTGCCCTCGTGTCATTATTGTTGCTTCATCTCAATAAGCACGGCACAAGTAACGACGTCTGAATGTTGTATGAATGTTCATCCACTGGTTTCTGAAGTCTTGTTTAAAATGAGCATTTCCAACTTGGTCATTTTAGTTTAAAAAAACTGAATGTGATCAGAATGAGTGAGTGTTGCTCATTGGCTAATGACTTGTCAGCCATAAGTCATTAGCCAATGGGAATAATAATAATAATATTCTTTCTGAAACATAGAATGACCAAAACGTACAAAATCGATTTCATTTCCTATTCAGCATGATCCAAAATGAATGACTGAGTCCACAAACACATCAGGAAAGTGTTGACAGAGGTCAAGTGAGAAAGCCATTTTCTCATAGACTTCTATAGGACTGGAAGTCTTTTATCAGCCACAGCTATCGCCATCTGGTGGCCTTCAGATAGATTGCAGGTTTAAGGATCTTCAGCACTGGCTTCACTTCCCCCACCTGAAAACTCCATCCATCATGTTTTATTCTGTCTATGAGCTCGATTTACTTTTGGTGTGAGCCTCCAGTGGCCATTAGAGGAACTGCACTTTTCATTCCTTGGTTATTCCTTTGTGAATGTTGTTGTCATGTGAGTGATTCATCAACTATTATGTTTCTGATTTTTTTGCTGGGTACACCGATTTGTTGTCAGTGACTTCATCGTTTCCATGCACTTAGCCGTAAGTAAAAACATCACTAAAAAACATCCCCAATATGTGGCATGACGACAAAAATCACAAAGTAGTTTAAGATGATTTTCCTCAATGGGCATGGCCGCAAACTAAAGCTGTAATTAGGATTTTGGTAAAGGGGATGAAATTCTCTGAGCAGCAAACAACCTCAGAGAGGAGGGGAGCATGTGTGATTGTTGACATCTCTGCTAATCCCACATCAAGCCCGAATCAATTATTCATCTGAATCCTCTTAGTTAATTTGAGCTGTGTTTGGCAGCACATAATGAGAGGGATTCTGCACTTAGGAGAAAAAGCTCACTGATGATGCTGCAGGCAGGCAACCCCCTACCAAAAAAAACAGCCGATTCTTTCCAGTTCAGCAACACAAGTTGTCCTACTGATAAGACTATCTCTAAGATGGATGGGTGCCTGAAACACGAGCTTTAAAGGATTGGCTAGCTCAGCTCAACCTACAGACTGGAAACAGCTACCTTGAGTGTGTCCACAGTAACAGAAAGAATCTACCAAGATCTGAAAAACCTCACAAACTGAACTCCTGAATGATGTTGAGCTTTTATGGGAAGCTTGATTATTGCACTTTTTCTTTCCTTGGAGCTGTATTTAAAATGAGTCCAGCTTAGTACCTGTTGTACTTCATGTTGTGCATGCGTGACCCAGTAAATAGAAAATAGTTGAGGCTGCTGTACTGACACATTTTTTGCATGCTGTTAATCTTTCCATGGAAGCTCCACTGAGATCGCCACAGCTGCTGTACAAAAGTACAGATGCAAATGGTTTCTGTGTGAACGGCAAAGACTCAAAAGATGATGTTTCAGCTGCTGAGCTGGGGTTTAAAGTCACAGCTTCACCACACACACACATATGGATACCTCACAGACCCTTACACGCACATTTTAAAATTAAGTTTTGCAAAATAAGGCTGTTAGAAATGAAAACAACACAAGCCCCAAAATGGAAAAAAATACATGAGAACGAGTGTGGTGATTTTATTAGAGTGGAGCTGAAATTACACAGAGATTTGATTTGTTTGAAGATGTTCTGTCTGAAGATTGGATTTATTCAGACTGCAGGAGAGAAAGGCAGAGGTTACTAGTGATTAGATTACTGGTTAGGGGTCAGATTACTTTACGTTTGCAAACCCAGCAGAGAGGGAAGTAACAAAGACCTCGGAGCCTCATGAACAGCTTACCGGATGTGACAGTTATTAGTTTTTTTATTTAATAAAAAAGGAAAATCCTGTGTGTTTCTAACTATTAAAGTTGGTATTATATTGGTTAAGATGTATAGGACTAGAGTGTGATGTACATCTCGGCCAGCTGCACTGTATGAATGATCCAACAACACAAACAGCCATTCATTCATGAAAGTGAGTGGGAGTACATCACTCTTTACTCCTCAGCTCCAGACACAGCAGATGACAAACCGAGCCACTGTCTGTTATAAATATAACTCAAGCACTCATTAAATAAAAATATGATTATACAAGAAAAAATCACAGTGCTGGGAGGTTTTAGTGCTTGGCTGGAGGGGGGGCTTTTGGCACTCTGAACCTCTGCTCCTGTAGGCAAAGTTAAAAAGAACCAAAACTTTATTAGTAATAACATTCAAACATTAGAATAACAGAATATATAATGCATATTTAGAAGTTGGTTTTAACACATCTTCTCTACCAGTGTAAATAAACAGATTTAAAAGTACATGTGTAACACTTTTTACACTGTGATGCTAATTTTATATTTCTGAAATAGTTTTTGTTGTTCTCCTGTTTTTTGGGGGGGGGGGGGGTTGTTGTTTTTTGTTTTGTTTTTTAGCTCAATAACAGATCTCTGATCATGACTGACGCCAACTGGAAAGGTAGCAAAGCTAGCTAGTGATTGATCTTACTTTGCATAGTTATACAGGTGGAAAGAATATTTGTGTTTTTTTTCTTTAATGTACCCAGATTGGAAACTCCAGCGCTGTCGCTCTCATGGCGCTGTGCCATGGACGCGCACGGGTCATGTTTGGAACAACTGCTCTTGAAATTTCACTGAGCCATGAGCTACTTCTGCTTTGGCCTTTATCTGTTTGTATGTGTTGTTTTGTTTTAAAGTGTGCAGATGATAGTGCTGATATGACCTCCGCACTTTGTGTACTTTTGTGTGTGCGTGTGTGTGTGCGTGTGTGTGTGAGAGAGAGAGAGAGAGAGAGAGAGAGAGAGAGAGAGTGCTCGCTCATGCACATGCTCTGAAAAGATGCCAGTGTGATCTGTTTGGCCTCTTTGTTTCCAGCCCTCTGATGTGCGTGCTCGGCCCATGAATAGAGCTGTTTTGTGAGCGCACACACGCACACGGGCCTCATGATTTGAATGCTGAGCCGGTCTCATGTGTGTCTGAAAGCGAGAGAAAGTGATATTATTTTAATGTTTGGGTGGAAAACGAGTTGCTAGATATTAAAATAGAGGGGAATTTTTTAAGCATTTTGAGTTGGAGTTTGCACCAACACACACTGTTCGCAATTAGACTTCTATGGAGTTCTGATGGGAAGCGGAAAACAGGGGAAAATACCTAAACTAGACGGATAAAAGCAACAGGGTTCGAGCAGAGGAGACAACCGAGCTCTGCTTCCAGATTGCTGGTCATCCTGAAGGGCGTGGCTTGATGTGCGACGTCACTGATGGTTATATAGGCTGCAGCTGTGGCGGCGGTCTCGCGCTGCTGAGACAGGCAGAGCACCGAGGACCGGCGGCGCGCGCTCACAGACTCCCCCCAAACAAAGAGAAGCACGCGAGGCTGCACAGCATCCCACCCTTTCAGCCGCGAGCTCACTTGCAGAACCGCTCCTCCTCCCCTCTCCTCCTCCTCCTCGTTCTTCTCTCATCCCTCTCAGGACAGAACCGGTCCGTTCCGAGGCTCGAGCCCACAGAAGCGACAATGACAACTAACGGAGCGACGAACGGAACCAGCGACATGCTGCAGATCCAGTTCGGTCTCATCAACTGCGGGAACAAATACCTGACGGCGGAGACCTTCGGCTTCAAAATCAATGCGTCCGCCACGACCATGAAGAAGAAGCAGATCTGGACCCTGGAGCAGAGCGGCGATGACTCCAGCGGGAACGTGTTCTTCCTCAAGTCACATCTGGGCCGGTACATCGCCGCCGACAAGGACGGGAACGTCACTGGAGACAGCGAGACCCCGGGTCCGGAATGCCGGTTCGTCATCACCGCTCACGACGACGGCCGCTGGTCCCTGCAGTCCGAGCAGCACGGCCGCTACCTGGGCGGCACCGAGGACCGGATCATCTGCTTCGCCCAGACCGCCTCGGTGGCGGAGAAATGGAGCGTGCACATCGCCATGCACCCGCAGGTGAACATCTTCAGCGTGACGCGCAAGCGGTACGCGCACCTGAGCGACAAGGCGGACGAGATCGCCATCGACCGGGATGTCCCGTGGGGAGTGGACTCCATGATCACGCTCGTGTTCCGAGATCAGCGGTACCACCTCCAGACGTCCGACAACCGCTTCCTGAGGAACGACGGCGCGCTGGTCGCCACGACGGACAAGAGCACCGGCTACACGCTGGAGTTCCGCTCCGGTAAGGTGGCCTTCAGGGACTGCAGCGGCAGGTACCTCGCGCCCTCCGGGCCCTCCGGTACCATGAAGTCCGGCAAGAGCGCGCGCGTGGGCAAGGACGAGATGTTCGTGCTGGAGCAGAGCCACCCGCAGGTCGTGCTCACCGCAGCCAACGAGAGGAACGTCTCCACCCGGCAAGGTGGGTGAGGTAGTAGTGGTGGTGGTCCGGTCCAGATCCTCTGAGTGTGTGTGTCTGTGTGTGTGGAAAGAGTATCTGGTAGAGGAAGGGTTAACGTGATGGAATTTTGAGACTGCATCTCCCTCCTGCAGCGCGCGCGCGCACACACGCACATACACACACTGAATGATGGACACAGCGTGGCCTAGACTTTAAGTCCCACACCAGAGGCCTGTGCGCACTTACACATGTTTAAACAATGCTTTTTGGGCCAAATCACCCTCCTTGTATAAAAAAAAAAAATACTCCTGTTGTGCGATACCAAGCAAATCCAGGGCCAGTGTTGTTGATACCAGTACCAATACTTTTAACCTATAATGGCAGCTTATGTAGGGGAGAGCAGTGTGTCATGATTTATGAGAGGAATCTCTAATTTGCAAATTCTGAGCACATTTTAATGACCACCAAATCACTGATTTTTACATTCCACAATAATTGGCTAACGCTAATGCAACAAAACCCACCTTTCAGCTTTTCATGTGCTCTGAAACTTGGTTTTTGTTTGTTTTTTTACATTTTTCATAGTGCATGTTTTTTCCAAAAATTAATTTAACAGTTTACTGGGCTACAAACTGAAGCACTGATCCTATCACACTAGTATCTGATACCAATACCAGTGTTGGTATCGAGACTATCGATTTGGATCGATCAGCCCACTTCTACAAAATACTGCAAGCCATCCACGCCATCATGAGCTTTGGGACTTAATACAGTGGACTTCTCCCTCCCCTGCTATTCCCAACCCCCTCAGGCTGTAGCGGATTAAAAGCACTGTTGTATCATCTATGCTCAGTAAACTTTACAAACCACCACCATGTACACAGAGATCTCAGCCTCTTACACACAGAGCACCGTGTGCACGCGTGCCTTCATTCAAATGTAAAACAGTCTTAAACTGGAAGGCTGACCGTGCCACCAAAGCAGAATGGCTCCACAGTTAGAGAAAGGGGAGAAGATGACTGAAAACTTGGTAGGCAACTGCTACTTTTGTCTTTATACCAAAACAGCTTGCTTAATTTAGGTCGGGTGAGGTTCTGACAGATATGACCAGGAGCATTTAAAAATGCAACACTAGAGTCCTCACCATCTGTGCAGCAGAAAAGGCTCCACAGTCTCAGCTGTCCAGTGAATGTGGATGGAAAAGCTGAAACTGGAGCCTTTGTGTCTCATTAAGAGAGATGCACAGCAGCACCCACTGCTGATGTGATTATTAGCTTCGATAAGGCGGAATAGTTTTTGTTTTTCTTCAATCTACTCCCCCTTTCCTCCATTACTGTTTGAGTGAGAACTCATGCTCTTCATGCATGTCTGATTTTCAGCTGCATGACTGGGCAAGGACACAAGCTTCTCCCTCCACCTTCTTCCTTCCTTCCTTTTTTCCTCACCCCTCCTTATTTTTTCCCAATCTCTGTCTCCTTTATTGTTCTAACCTTTGTTTTTAACACCTCTTCTTTATTTCCCCTC
Source organism: Oreochromis niloticus (assembly GCF_001858045.2). Lineage (NCBI taxonomy): Eukaryota > Metazoa > Chordata > Actinopteri > Cichliformes > Cichlidae > Oreochromis > Oreochromis niloticus. Next base: position 10,570,645 of record NC_031969.2, read on the forward strand.
CTCCTGCCTTGTCACCCCCTCCCCCACTCACACCAAGCCTTGAGGCTTGGCTGCTGTGTGTCTGCAGTCGTCATCGATGGCATGCCTCGTGCTGAACAGTTGTCAGCCTTGATGTGTGCCTGAATATCCTTTTTCCCATCATTAATCCCAAACAAAAAAGTATGATGAACTCAGCAGAAATTTGAGATCAGAGTCAGAGTGTGTGAATCATTCTCTAAATATCACTGTGAGCCAGCGCAGTAATCTCTGAGTATTTGCATGAGGCTGCGAGGCTCTGAAAGTAATGAACGACTTATAACTGATGCTCTCTGAATCGCTCTGAATATTTGGCGTCTGCTGAGAAGACTGGTGGTTTAGTGGCGCTTTTTGTTTTGTTTTTTTAACTACAGCTTCTTCTATTTTCACAAAGTGTGATCTGTCTATCCTTTCATTTTCCTCCCTCATCTCTGTCACACCCCAGGCATGTTTGCTCTGTCTCCCTGCTTTGTTTACTTGTCACATAGATATTCATCCTCGACTCACAAAGTAGGAGTTGCTACTTTTTTTTTTTTTTCCCACCTTCAAGCTCAGTCCCAGCCCACAAAATGGTGGTCCGTTTTGAAGGTGGAGGTTGCGGTATTAAAATGATGGGCCCCTGCAACGAGAGCACGAACTTTAATAATGCACCACAAAAACAATCACACTGTGGTCTGAATGGCTGGCTGCTACACCACAGTTTATTATGGAAGGTGCAGTATCCTGTTTACATGGCGTGTGTTTAAGCAAATTTTGGTACTAAAACTACTACTAAATTTTAGATACTAAGTGACTTTTAATCGAGGAAAGTGCAGTTTGTCATATCCATCTCTTTATGATTCGAGTGACACATCGGGTATTGGATGCAGCGTGGTGGATCTGCATTGATGGTTACCTTGTAAGCAAACACAAATTTACTTGCACTCGATGTTTCTCAGTGAGAACAAGGTCAAACAGAGGTGTTGGATTCAGAATGTCTTGACCTTTATTACACCCACGCTAGCTAGCGTGCACTCTCCCCCGTCATGAACTCTGTGGATCCACCTCTTGCCAGCGATGGCTGGTTTTAAACAACCGAGGTGGCGACAGCCAGAACTCGTCTACAAACCAGCGAGTGATGTCACAGGTGGTGTGAGTCACTTTTAAGTGCTACCCAGTGTTGCTTTAACTTAAAGGTGCAGGGAAAGGAGCACTGCTATCAGACTGCTTCTCATGTCCTTAGATGCTTTATGCTGAAATATTGGAAATCATATCAGACGTGTACCCATGATGCCTTGCTCATGGGGGACTCTACCCAAGTCGTCCCTTCTGACTGCCAGAACTTGTAATGAGCAGGAGATCCGAATCTTGAGAGGGGGAAAACCACGTTCAGCCCGCCAACAACAGGATCATTGTGATGCAGATTAAATGCCGAGTGGAATTAAACTGCCTCCAGATGTTTTTTCAAACCAACAGCTGCTTATAGTCCCCCCCCCAACTCCATTCTAAAGCAGCTATTCGGCTGACAGACCTAAGCCGTGATGATGGTTAAAATCGGCTGGCTTTCATTAGGTGTTTTTGGGGGGGTTGGCCCGGGCCAGCTCAGTCGGGTCACTCTGAAAGCTGCTTTTGTCCAGTCAAAACTGTTGATTTGGTGACTCGCACTTAATTGCTGTTTGTCAAGTTCTCACGCTCAAAAGCGGTAAATCCAGTTTAGACATCCTTTCATTAGTTGGCCATGATTGTTGAGTCATGAAATTCTCCCTTTTTTTTTATCTTTCTCATGCAACCCTTCTTTAAGATAAAATTATGGTCTGTATTGTGTGTGTTTTCAGTTTTGGCTACTGCAGGTTAGTTTGCACAGACACCGTGTTACAGTGGAGCTCACTGGAGGAAAAAGATTCAGCTGCTCATTTCAGGTTTAGCATGTTTGATTTGTTGTGGTTACGTCATGGGAATCTGCATCCGGACACCTCAACGGTGCAGATGGTTAATATATTATGAATGCAGCTTCAGCTGATGGTATTAAGTTAGCTCATCCAAAAACACCTACCAAAGACTCTGAGCTGAATGGGATTAGAAACGTTATCAGCGCTTTTGTTTGCACTTCATCGTGAGACTGCCGTTAATCTAAAATGTTGCAAATAACTCTGTTTTTCCAAGAGAGGAGCTGACTCTTAGCTCCCTTCTGTGATTTTATTATATTGTTACAGCCCAGCAGTTTTAATAAATCCAATATTTCATATTGCTTCACTTTAAGTTTGATGTCCATCATCGTGTGACTTTAAACAAAACCCAAACTTCATTCAATTCAAAGTTGCTGAAATCAGTCTTGTGTGGAAAGAGTAGAGTAGTCATTTATGTCACAGTTTCTGCTGTTCACGAATCTGAACTCACAGCATTTGTAATTGCTTTTTAAACTGACTCGGTGCTGCTGCTGCTTGTTTCCGGCTCATAACATCCACTCTTCTCGTCTCTGGTCACAAATTCTCAGAGAGGCTGTTTAACGACCCTCATATGGACTCAGACGCAATTATCAGACAGTTAGCCTGCAGCTCGGTGGCTCTTAAGTGGCCTTTTCTTCTTCTAAACTGTAGGGCAAGTGTGAGTGAAGACTGAGTGCTGATTTGTCAGCTAAACCAATAAGAATCCGTCACATCCTGTTGGCGACCGGTGGTTGCTTTGTGACCACCGAGTGCTGGCTGCTCTTTGTAAGGAACAATTGGCCCCTGAGGGGCAAAGGTGAGGTGACTAGGGGGGTCTTTGGTTTTTGGTGACAAAGCTCCTGCTGTCTCCATAAAACCCAAAGGACTATGAAAACAACTGGATTCAACCCCACCTCCAACCCCCATTGTGAAACCGTTAGCTTACAGTACTGTGTACCATCTTAAGTCTCCCTTTATATCTTTATAATTTGCTAGGAAAATGGGAAAGAAGTGCAGCAGCTTGTTGAAACATGCAAACATACATGGAAATACTGTATATGTACACACAATATTTTATACTGTATGTGTATAGCTGTATATAAGTATATAATACTTATACTACAAAATACTAGTCTTCAGGAATAGTTCTCAGGGCTTCTTTAAGGACATTTAAAGTTCTTCTTTGGGTTTCGGCTGCTGTGTCTTCTGTTCTCTGTCAAGATGATCCCAATGATGTTCAATAAGGTTGAGGTCTGAGGTTTGGGGAGGCCAATCCATGCCTCTCAGGTCCTGTGTCAGGTCTTTGGATTTTTTTTTTTTCACCCCTATTTCTTAATGACGTAACTTTTATCTTTGGCATTTTTCAGAGATTCAAGTAAACAAAATGTGAGTAAATGTTTTTGTTTTTTTGTCTTTCTGTTTTTCGACGGGCTACTAGCAAAAATGTAAAACCTGTTCTATACGAAGTTGTCCAGTATGTGCAGACACTATGCTGGTTTATCTCTAGAGCCGGGAGTCCTTTTTTTTAATCTCTTGAACGATTCAGTTAGAAGTAACAAAAAAAACAACCCCATTTCTCTAAAAATGATCAGTTGCAACTGATGCAACGAAAAACTCTGAAGAAGCGTCAGACAGCCTGAAGATGACATATTTTAAGAAAACTCTGCTCCTTGGAAGCAAAATATCAGAAAATGAGGTGTGACTAAAGACACTTGCACAGTCCTGTGGATCGAACAAACTGAGCTTTAAATGTAGCCAGCCTAAAGATCTCTGTAGCCTCACAAAGCTCACTCTTGTTAAATGGTTGCTTCTCCCTATAAAGTCATCTATAAGTATTACAGATTCATCTGTGGTTGCTTTGCATTAATTTGACAGAATCCTCATCTCCTAATTCATAAATAATTTTTAAGTCTGCGCATTAATCAGGCTGAAACCAACCGTGTAATGTGTGGTAAACTCAGGAAACAGAAACACTGGCTCCATGTTGTGTCTGGCCACGAGTCAGCCCTGACACCCTCTCTGTCTCCTTCATCCTCCCCCTGCGAGCAGGAAATGAGACGTGAGAGGCGCAGCTCTGACCTTGGCTGGTGTGCGATAATCCCCGCGGGGTGAAGGGCGACTATTTGCCTTCTCTGACTGCAACACGGTCAGCCAGTAGGATAAAAAAGATGGGAAGCATTTAATTTATGCGTCCTCGGTAATGCTCGCTGGCTGTGACTGAGTGGGCACGCTGGCGTTTTAATGTTTGCACGCCCTCTGCGTGTTTGTGTGCTGGGAGCGCGCCAGAGGATCGGCCTCGCGTCAGCTGCATACCCACGAGGGGGGGAACCTCTCCTCCTCGATGTCTGCGCTTTATTATAGGTTAGGGTTCAGCTGGTCTCCAGCGTGTCATCCTGCCGTGCTCTGGGTGTGTCTCCACATCCCTGTCCTCGAGTTTACAGCTCAAGTGTACTTCAGTAGAGACACAGTTTGAATCAATTTGCCAAAAGCTTTGGCGCATCCCCGGGCACGATACTCTCTCACATGCCTGACCTCCTTTTCTCTGCATGCATGTGTATTGTTTTTGTTTTTTTGAGTTGAAGCAGCAGTGTTTCAGTCAGTGTGGGCCGGCTGGTTACACTCTGTGTGTTTGGATCAGAACAAAAGCTGATGATCTGGCTCCCTGTTTGTGCCCCAGCTGGTCGCCTCCTCAGTCAGGGCCTGGTGAACAATAGGAGCCACACAAACGCAAACACACAAAGTAGGCTTGATAGAATCGCGTGCGTTCACAGCAGGCCTCTGGTGCTGGCTCACTGAGGACAATCTGTGCCTGCCGCCATTAGGCTGAGTGCGACGGGTGGAGTGGACAGAAAGATGGAGGGGTAGTTTAAGTAGAGTGTGTGCATGAGGTTTGGGAGGATTCGGCATGTGTGGTTTGCTGGTGTGTGTACATGATTGCAGACCCTCTCTGTCCTCCTTTATAACCCTGCGAGCTTCAAGACTGATCAGTGTGGACAGATCTGGCTGTGTAGCAGCCTCGGCCTCTCTCTGGGTCACGGCTGAGGCTGCACGGCCTTCAGGGTGACTGTTTTGTCTGTCAGTCTTGTTTTTATTGTAGTTCTTTTAATGTCCTTGTGATAACTCAAGACAAGGCTGCTGAATGTGTGAAAGTGTCTGACACCATCTGCAAGGCTGACTGAAGTTTATTCAAATCAGATATTCGGAGAATCATTTACTCAAATCAGCTCAGCATGCAAAACGGCGTCTTAGTTTCCGGGTTGATTTCCATATAGTGAAATTCATGTTTGTTTTTCCGCTGAAACTAACAGTTCCAAACTCATGCCAGACGTTAGCCGGTGCCGGTTTTCAGTGTTTGTGTGAAAATGCACATAAAAATCAGACGTGTTAGATTTGGTAAAAAAAATGAAGTAAATGAAAAACATTGAACTGAGAATGAAAAACAGAAGCTACAGTAAACGCTGCTGAACTTTTATTCAATATCTTTAGACTGATTTTAAAAATGTGTGATGCTTTCTCAGAAGTTTCGATATTACCCCAAGTCATCGATCACTGAAATGAACGTATTCGAGCCTCGTAATGAGTTGGTGTCAGCAGTTGTTTTATTTTAGACTGAAGTTGTTGTTTTGCTTGGGCAGAGCGCAACTGAATAGACTGATTGTTTGAAAAATTCCCCATTTTGGGAAGTATGCTTATCCTCTTGACTGATGACAGTCAGATAAGATGCGTGGTAACACAGTTATACGTTTTGAAGCTGTAATCTAATTTCACCGGTCGCGCCACAAACCAAAAGAAAAAATCTCCCAAAACATTACCCCGCCAGCAGCAGCCTGAACTGCTGGTACAAGGCAGCATGGATCCATGCTTTCATGTTATTTATGCTAAATTCTACCTCTGACATGTGAATGTCGCAGGAGAAACTGAGACTCCTCAGACCAGGCAGCAGTTTCCAAGTCTCCTGTTGTCCAATTTTAATGATCTTGTGTGAGTTTTAGCATCAGTATGCTGGGTCTTCTTCTACTGTGGTCTTCTGCTGCTGTAGCTGATCTGCTCAAAGGTTTGATGTTGTACATTCAGAGATGCTCTTCTGCATGGCTTGGTTGCAACGAGTGATTGTTGGAGTTGCCTTCTCCTCAGCGTAAAACGGTTTGTCCGTTCTTGTCTGGCATCATCAAGGTATTTTATCCAGAGACATCTCATCCTCTGGAAACCGTAGAGATGGTTCTGTGGGAAAATCCCAGCAGATTAGCAGTTTCCGAAATACTCGGACCAACAACCGTGCCATGTATAAAAAGTCACTTGCATCATCTTTCTTCCACATTCTGATCCTCGCTTTGAACTTCGACAGGTCGCCTTGACCACATCTACCTGCCTGGGTGTGTTGAGTTGCTCCCATGTGGCTGACTGTTGGGACATTTGCAATAACAAGGAGTTGAACAAGTGGCCAGTGAGTGTGCAGTCTTCTTAAAACAGTTAAAGGTTTAAAGGGTTCTCAAGCAAGTTATTTTTCACCACATGAACATATCTGGCTCTTCTCACCAGAGCACTGATTTAAAAAGCCATGCCAGTTCATAATATGGACACAGCCGGCAAAGAAAACGATAGGAGGAAGTGCATAATAATGAATAGATATGGCCACCACCACACCTGTGCTCCATGTGTCATTGATGAGTGGCTCAGGTTTCCAGGTTTGGCTCTTGATTGGTTCTTTTGGAGGACGGAGTGAGAAAACCACCAACTTTGCCTTTGAATAGATTTTTATTCAGTGACTCTGAGTGCTGAGTCTCATATGTAATCTATCACATTTGTATGAAGCTGAGGTTAGCACCAGGTTAGCTTGAACTGAACAGATGTAAGCAGCTAGCTTGGCTCTGTCCACAAGTCGAACCTGCCAGCCTCTTTAAAGCTCAGTAATTACCACACTGATTTGTTCGCCTTGCCCTGGTTGTCTGGTTTGACCCCTAACCTCCTGAGCTGGTTATCAAACTGCTTGTTTTTCATAGAGCCGCCTTGACACCGTATTAAAACGGAGCCTGTGCTACTGCTTTGAATGAACAGGTCAGGTTAACACAGCCCAGATGACATAACTCACTCTTGACAGGCTTTTTTTTGCTGTTATCATTTACAAGTCAAAATTTCCAAAGTAAAGACCTCATATTAACATGAAGTTTTGAATGACTTTTATAAGAGTTTTTTGTAGTGTTTTAAAATGAGCACATTTGCTATTTGCGTTGTAAAGTCGTCTCTAATACCAGCCGAAAGCTGGTCGTGGGTCAAAACCTCCAGCAGATGGTTTCATCCACGCATAGCCGCAGTCTCGGTAATAAATGGGCTCTGCTTTGCTACTGCAGAGTTGCGTTGGCTGAGCAGGAAGCAGCGAGCATTAGAGGAGAGTTCAGTGACGTGTCCCATCCTGGAGGAGACAGATCTTTTTTGCCATTTTTCTTTCTCCTTGTCCTCCTCAAACCCTTCTAAATGAACATTCTTATTTCCTCCGTACCCCCTCCTCTCCACCATGTGGTTCCCATTATGGTTATATTTTCCTTCTTAATCATCTGTGTGTGTGCACATGTGTGCATCTCTGCATTTTTCTGCAGAAACTCAATCCCGAGTTGACTTTTAGTGAGCGCCAGATGCAGTCGGTGAGCAGTAACTGTTGCACACCTTCATGTAACGCCGGCTCTGTGTGAATACTGTTACAACAGAGTGCTGCTGGCAGAATAGTTACTGTTGGGGTAAAGGTTCCCCTCTTAATGTGTTCACAAACACGTGTTGTGCCACTTGTGAGGCTGTTTTCTCAAACATCTTTTTTTTTGTTGTTGTTGTTCTTCTCCTGATTCGCTCTGCACACATTTACATAGCACACAGGCTCTCTCTCTCTTTTTTTAGAGCCCTCTGGCTATAGGTCAGTGCACAGTATGATTTCATCATATACAATAGCAGGCTTTGTGCTGCTTAGATTGTATTTATGCGTCTGGGTTTTCTCTCTTATAGTTGACTCATGTGTTTACCTCTTTGTTGCTCTTGAGTGCCTGACTAAGGTTGATTTGATTTTAATGAGGTCTGCTGTCCTGTACAAACACACATGCACTCACAGATTTTTGTAGTTTTTTTGGACTACAGATATACAGCAGGGGAAGAAGGATGTGTGATGCATTTTAAATGTTCACAGAGCTTGAGCTTTTTTTTTTTTTTTTGGGGGGGGGAGCCTACAAATTTTGTCAGGGCTAGCTGCCATTGATTAAATAGCCAATCAAATTATTCAGATAGTTCCCATTGCCTTTGATACACCATCACTCACGTTTCTTATTCTTGGAATCTGCTATAGTAGCTTTGCGTGATTCACAGTTCAAAATAATCCTTTTATCTTACACTGGGCCTTGTTGCACTTTTCTACTGATATCTGATTGGCTGCCCCACATGAACAGAAGGTTTGGACAGCAGGTGGGTGGAGCTTCTGTGTGCCAGAAATGACCATATTAGGGATATGTTCTCACTGACATCATGCAGAGTGGGGGGGAAAAAAAATCTCTGAAATACTGAATCCCCACAAAACCAACAACGTATACTTTAGTTGAGTAATGTTTTCATGCTAAAAATGGAAGCATGTTAATATTTTATCATTATTTTGGGATGCAGATGTAAGTATTTAGCTTTAGTGCTGCTGTGCTTTCTCAGATTCCCGTGGAGACTGTTGTCACCGCTGGCTAGCAAACTGTATCAGATGTTAAGCTCTTGTGGCCTTCTCTGTGTGCTGTGACCGTCCACCGTGACGCCTGATCCTTTGAAGTGTAGCGGGGTCTGTCTAGACCAGGACAGATGTGAGTGGGCGGGTGTGGGTTTGTGTGCAGCTGTGTGAAATCCTTCACTAATCTAAGCTGACTGATGTTGTTCATTTAGTACGTCTGATCCTGACCAGCGGATGTGTATATGTGGGCTGCGCATACCTCGGTGGGTGGGTTGGTGTGCCAGTGTGTTTGCAAGGGTGCATGCAGCTATTGGAGAGTGTTTGTATAGAAGTTTCAGAAGACTATACGGTTACCTGCTCTGTGTGTGTGTGTGTGATGTTAATGATGAATCTTCTGTGGTTATTCACATCCCTCTCATATTCATCAGCCTAACAAGGTCTCCCCAACATTTTAACCCCGCACAGGTATGGACCTGTCAGCCAATCAGGATGAAGAAAGTGACCAGGAGGTATTCCAGATGGAGATCTGCCGCGAAAACAGGAAGTGCGCATTCCGGACTGCCGCTGGGAAATACTGGACCCTGACGGCTAACGGCGGCCTGCAGTGCACAGCCTCCACTAAGTAAGAATCGCACACATCATCACAGCTACACCTGCTCCAGTCTGTCCGTTCATTGTCTGTGTGTGTCTCTGTGTGTGTGTGTCTGCTGACTGTGGAAAACTCAAACTGGTCCATCATAGCTTCTGGTGTTTAATCCTCACTTGTAATTTGACCTGTGTGTGTGGGAGGGATTGATGGCATGTTCATAGCTGTGGCATGCTGTGGGAGTTGAAGTGCATTTGTGTGCAACCCTAACCTGTGGAGTCATTTGCTTTAATGTACAGTAGTTCAGTCCAACCAGAGAGCTAGCTATTAACCCCTGACCTTTGACCCTATGCTCTTGAGTCACTTCCCTGTGAGGCCCCAGACAGATCCAGGACTGGGAGTCTGGTCTCTTTTACATGTCATGCTTCAGTATTAAGAGAGAGCTTTATTTTTAAATCCTCTTTCTTGAGGAAACGATGTGCGGTGATCAGCAGGAGCTGCAGATGTTTAGCGTTAGCATGTTTGGAGTGGAGTGGAGAAAACAGCAGGAATGATGCAGAGGACAGCAGTAAACTGATCCGGTATCAGCTCGGTCACAAGCATGCGCTATGAGGGAGCTCAGAAGCAGACCATTCTGTTTTTTAAGATAAGACCGAGCAGATCCTCGACACTGAGGGGGGCCTGCAGGAACTTCACCAGATTACTCAATCACATTCTTGAGATTTCCCTGTGTTTACTTCTCGCAGATTAGACCACCAAAGTGCTTTTTTTTTTTTTTTTTTTAACCAGCTGTGGTCTGCTGAAAACATTTTGAGAATGTTTCTGAGCTTCAGAGAATCAAACCCAACTTAAAAAATCCTCTGTCAAGTGAAAGGATTTAGTAAGCTACTTGATTCCACTTAACCAAAGACTACAAGCTTCTCCCTCTGCCCAGATCCTACCTATTCTATTACCCAAGAGTTACTTACACTGTGATAAAGCTGCTGAGTGTCTCAGCCTGTGAAGATGTGTTTGTTTGTTTTTTTAGCTGACTATCCTGCGAGTGCATTACTGCATACTTGACTGCAGTGTAAGGTTTTTTGGGTACTCCTTTAACTCTTGCATTTTACTTTTCTCTCCGTCTCTGCAGATCAGCTAATTGCTACTTTGACATTGAGTGGCGCGGCAAGAGGCTGACGTTCCGGGCTGCTAATGGGAAATACGTCGCCGCCAAGAAAAACGGCCAGTTGGCGGCCACCATCGACAGTGCAGGTCAGTGCGACGTGTTGATACGGCCGTGCAAACAGACGCACGGGGGCTAACCAATTTACACCTCTGCAGTGACGGGCGGAATTTCAGTGCAGTGGAAGTAATTCAATTGTGGCTCCAGTTGTGCACTTGAGAGCGAAGTGGTTCTGTTTTGTAAGCTGTTTAATGCTTTTTAACTCTGTTGCAGTCTTTTCGTTTTTGCCAAGTTCTTACTCGATGTATTGAATTAATGGTGCTGATTGGAAACATCATGAGAAAATTCCTGAGCAAGCAAGAGTGTGTGTGACACTAAAAATAAATAAGGGCTGGCTTTTGTTACCAGTGTTGTGCAATGAGTGAAAAGCTTCCTGCTGACCAAAAACAAACACCTCTTTATATCTCTCACAGCCATGAATGTGCTCTTTATCAGCCACAACATGGAAAGTGAAACATCGCCCAACTTGTTATATTGGCATTTTAGAAAATACAGGTTATGCTGACATTATGCAGTTTTTTTTTTTTTTTTATGTTACCTTCAAACAATGAATATTTCAAGCTCTTCTAGTACTGCAAAAACTGAGTTTATACAATACTGAAAGTATTTGGTATGATCCCCTTTATTCTTCAACACAGTCTGAACTCTCTTGGGCAGGTATAGGAATAGTTCTCCAGGCTTCTTGAAGGACATTCAAAGCGCCTCTTTGGATGTTGACTGCCTTTTGCTCTGTTCTTTGTCAAGATGATCCCACACTGTTTCAATGGTGTTGAGGTTTGGGTTCTGGGGAGGCCAATCCATGACTGGCAGTGTAACATTGGCTTGAACCCAAAATGTTAAATGTGGATTAATTCCTCCATAAGGGCATTGACACGGATTTTCAGTCCAGTTCTTGTGTAGTTTGGTATACCTGTTACAGCCTTTTCTCCCCGTTTGTCAGTAAGAATGACGTCTTGACAGTCACCTTTCCACTGAGACCATTTCTCGTGAGGCATCAGTGAACAGTAGATGGGTCAGGTGAAGTTCTGGATGCATCTCTCAGGTCGTGTGTCAGGCCTTTTGTTGTTCACCTATGAGCTCTGCAAAAAGAAATGGAAACAAGTGTGTTCTTTGGGGGGTTTTTGCAATAGACTGCTAGCAACAAAGTGCCTAAAGATGCAATTTAAAATGGGTTCTGTTGGGAGCCTTTTCTTCATGCTTGAATGATTCATAGTTTTAAATAAAAAAATCTTCCCTGTGAAAATGGTCAGATATAAAAAGCCAATGTTGAAATAACAACTTTTGTAGGTGTAGACAGATTTGATGTCAGTGCTAACCAGCTAGCTAACAGCTGCACATTTTCCTCAGACACTGATGCCACATGTTGTCGAGTAGTTCGGTTGATTTGTGTTACATTGATGTCCTTACATTGACATTACATGTATAAAAATTCAGTGTAATGCTTGGCCAGATAAGATTTTATTAATAAGTGTTTATTACTTTGGCTGCAAGTACACGATGAAAGTCTTTGTGCTAACTGGCTGCCTGTAACATTAGCATTTAATAGGCAGATCAACCCCTCTGCAAACACCTTTTTCCTCACATTATTTGGTGGCACAGAGGTTCTAAAAAAGGAAATGCCAAGCTTTTGCACAGAATTTAGGCTGACAGAAACTACAAGTCAGCAAGCGGATCACAAGATGCTCTGCTTATAGATTGGGCGTTGGTCTCCAGCATTGGCGGATCAAAGCTGAAGCGTTTTTGCTTTGTGCTGCAGTTTCTCTTTCGGGAGGCGTTGGCAGCTTGAGCACTCGCTGACACAGATTTCTGACACGAGTTGCATCACATGCGTTATTTTTTTTTTAATGAGAACAAAGAGTCAGCGTTTTTAATAAGCAGCATTCCAGCAAAACAAAGAAGCACAGTGTGCTGATGTGAAGACGCACACATTGCTCTGACACATCTGTTGTCTCTTTCAGGCGAGTCTGAGGAGTTCATCATGAAGCTGATCAACCGCCCGATCATCGTGCTGCGCGGGGAGCACGGCTTCATCGGCTGCAGGAAGGTGACCGGGACGCTGGACTCCAACCGCTCCTCCTATGACTACTTTACCCTGGAGTTCAGAGATGGGGCGTACAGCCTGCAAGGTCCGTTTTTGACACAACTGGGTTCTGCTGTGGAGGACTCGCATTATTGGAAACTTTGTAGTAGCCTTAAAGAGTCAGCAGGCTGATGCTATACGTCAGTATGTGGAGAGACACAGACACAGGGGGTTCAATCATTTATTCTCCAACAGATTTAGATTTTCATTATGGACTCCCACTCGCAAGCACTCACAAGGCGTCTGTGCCAAAAACGGATTTGAATCTTTTGTTTCTTCCCCATGATTATCATTTTTAATCCTCCCTTTTCCTCCTCCCCTGTGCCTCCCCTCCACTCTCTTCCTGCAGACTCCACAGGTAAATACTGGATGGTGGGGAACGAGCAGTCGGTGGTGAGCAGCAGCGACACGCCCGTCGACTTCCTCTTTGAGTTCTGCGACTACAACAAGCTGGCCATCTGCCACGCCGCCGACGGGAAATACCTGCGCGGTGACCACGCCGGCGTGCTGAAGGCCAACGCCGACGACCTTGAGACCGCCACGCTGTGGGAGTACTGAGGGGGAAGCGGAGGGGGAAACCCGCGGCGAACGGGGATGTGGTCGCCTGCCGCCGTGATGCCGGAGGAGGGAAACGAGAGCACGGCGGCGGCTCGACGACACCACCCGTCCACACATCTAGGTGTCCTCACCCCCCTCCCCTCCCCTCCTCCCTCCCCTCTTGCTCCTCATTATATCCTGTACTTATAACTTTATATGTTGATGAACTGCACAGAGAGAACAGGAAGGCTAGAAGGAGGAAAGAAGGAGACGCTCCTTTTTCCTTTCCTTTTTATCCTTCCTCTCTTTTTTCCAGCTCTGCTCTGCAGTGCCGACCTTTATCTGTTGCCATAGTTACCACGGGGCTGTGCACTTTTCTTCTGCTCCAATCTGGTTTGCTGCTCGACCCATCCCCACCCCCCCATCCTCCGCCACTCACTCCGTCCTCGCCTTACGATTGGGCTGTTTCTCCCCCCCAGAGCAGAGCAGAGCCACGTTTAAAGAGCCCCCTCCTCTCTGAGTGAACCCCCTCGTCTTTCCACTCGTCTCTATTGTCTGTGTGAGCGGCACTGGTGGCAGTATTTATGGTGTCTGAGCTGATCTGGTAGAGTCCTTTTTCTACTTGATCTGATCTCTGAAAACAGACTCAAACCTCATTGCTGTGTCCTGTCAGGTGGTTGTAAGATAGGAAGGAGGGGGTCTGTTTTTCTGGTGGTTGGCTCTTGTAGAAACTGGTTTTCTCACCAGGCTGTTTTCTTTTTTCTTAATTTTCTTTTCTCTCTCATGAGCGGGCCTCGTGCGCCTGTGATGACTGTGAAGCAACTGGAGTGGATCTGATTGGATGAAGATGTTCTGATCGAAGGGTTCAGTCTCGCCCGTTTTTCATCTCAAGTGTAGGAAATGTCCAAACAGTTTCCCGTGTAGTTCCTCTAGCTGTTTCCTCATTGTTTTGGCAGGAAGTCTGATTTCCTAGACCAAACGGTGGGAAGTAGGAAGTTGATCGTTAACGCTATTGTCACAAGAATAGTGTAAAGGAATTAAGTGAAGCATTAAAAATGGTGGGGCCACATGCGGTATGTTTAATGGAGGAGGAAAAAAGTCTGTGAAACACAGTTGGATTCATTTCTTTTTCCATGTCCGAGGCACAGACATTATCATGGGTAAGTGTACAGTAGGTAGTCCTAAAAAATAAAAACTGGAGTAAAATGATTTATAAATGCTTTGAAAGCTGCTTTTTCGATTCCCTCGACCTGGCGCACTCCTCAGCCTTTATGTGTAGACCAAACCTTTGATACTGGAACCGACAAAAACTGGAACCTGGTGCTACTAACAAACATCCCGTCGAGCATCTCGCACACCGTCCGGGGACGGTTTTCCTGCTGCCTGTCCACCTCTACACCCGTCCCCCATTCCCTAAATTTGTTGCTTCTTTTCGGTCCGAGCAGCGCCGTGGCTGCATTTACAGCGACGTCTTCATTTCTGTTTGCGTTGGATTTTTTTTTCTTATGTCTGAACTGTTGGTGAAAGTTCAGAAGAGACTTGTTTTAAAAGGAGGAGTTTGGTTTCGTGTTTGATTTGAAGTGGTCTGTAATGCAGTCATGTTAGCACGCTGCACCCACGGGTCCTCCCCCACCTCCTCTTCGATTCTCCACCCTTCAGCAGTCTGCATTCATACTAACAGAAGCAGAAAGTTTCTATCTGCTGCTCTTTTTTTTTTTCTTTTTTTTTCTTTTTCTTTTTTTTTTAACGATCCAGCAAAGATGATCTTGGCACGTGCACCCCCGCCCCCACCTGAATTATTGGGCTCTTCCACCCATCATCATGCAGCATTCCTCTGATCTGGAGGTCAGTATGGAAAACCAATCACTGCTTAGCCCACGTCCAACTTTCTGAAGGGTTTTTTTTGTTGTTGTTGTTTTGGTTTTTTAAAATTTTTTGGCATGAATGGTTGAGAATCTCGAGTGAATAAAAGGAGCAGTTGTCCTCAGAGAAACCAGCTTCTCCAAGGTAACCAAGACATGGGCTTAGACAAACGGATGTGGAAGGGTAAACATGTGGTAATGACTGTGCCTTACTCTTGAGTTTTCGGGCAGTAGACAAATTAGAAAAAAAAAAAAGTCCACATCTTTGCTTTATATAACTGGAACTTCCTTTTGTATTATTTTGTATAATTTTTTTGATATTTGTGGATTAATCTCTCTTTCTCTCTCTCTCTCTCTCTCGTGCCATTGGTTCACCTAAAATCCAACGACCAATAAAACTGGGATTTGGAACGCTACGTGGCTCAATGGTATTTTTTTCTCATTTCCTGGCAAGTTTCAGACAAAACCCTGGTGTCCTCAGTGACCTCCTCTCCAGAACTTTTTTTTGAACTGCATATATTTTAATAAAAATTGTGCACATCTGCTGCAGTAGTAGTGCTCACAGCTCTGATTACATTGATCATGCAGCTCACCTGCTGCTTCCAGATGACTCTTTAAAGGGAGATCTCTGAAAGGTGAATAGATACTGGGTCAGTTGTGGTTTCTGTGTAAAACAAGCAGTCAAATATGATTGAATGCAGGCTTTAAACTTTAGTCTGAGGGGTTTAATGTAAATATTGCATTAATGCTGGGGAATTGCAGACATATTTAATAAATTTTCTATATTTTCAAAAAGACAATCTGCTTATGGAGGAAAGTAAGCCTATTAAAATCAAAAACTCCAAAAGGCCTGAAAGACTACAAAAGAGTGCATGATGACAGAATTATTTCCATGGTTAAGAAAAACAATGTCAAAACTTCAAACTAGGAGAATGCTATTTGACAAACCAGTGGTATCGCATCACAAAAAGGTAGGGGCAAGATTTAAACAGTCGGATCAATGCAGGAAAGACATTCATGGACTGACATATGGACAAAATAAAATTCAGATTAACTTCAAGAATGATTGGAAGAGAAAAGCTTGGACAAGTACTCCTGATCTGAAGCGTGGTGGAGGTGTGGGCAATCCAAAATAACTGGATCACTTGTGTTTTTTGATATTGTGGCTGCTGATTGGATCCGGATCTGAGAGCTATACTTCATAACAGATTCAGTGAGACGCCGCAAACTGATAGGACACTGCTTCAGAGACATGCAGGCTGCTTCTAACACAATCCAAGTGCTTCTT
Organism: Oreochromis niloticus; assembly: GCF_001858045.2. Taxonomy (NCBI): domain Eukaryota; kingdom Metazoa; phylum Chordata; class Actinopteri; order Cichliformes; family Cichlidae; genus Oreochromis; species Oreochromis niloticus. The sequence continues at coordinate 10,586,824 of NC_031969.2, forward strand.
TAGGAAAATTGGGGAGTTTAAAACTGCTAAGCTCACAATGCAATAGAGCATTTGTCTCACTTGCTGAAGCTGCAAAGACCTACAAACAGCAGCAAAAAATGGTTCCAGTAAAGACATGTCAAAGGGGGATCTTCACAGGTCTTCATCTCAATTCAGTGTCATTTATATAGCATCAAATCACACCAACAGTTGCCTCGAAAAGTTTTATATTGTAACATAAAGACTACAGTAATACAGAGAAAACCCCAACAGTCAGATGATCAGCTATTAACAAACACTTTGACTGTGGGAAGGAAAAACGGTGAAATCTCCAGCAGAACCAGACTCGGGGAGGGGTGGCTGTTCTTGCCATCTTAGTTTGCCCTTTACATTCTACATTTTTTTTTTATTTTTCAACATGTGAAATGTGAGGAAATAAGACGATGTTCGTGTCCATCTTGCACTTTGATGGTCTCATTTCAAATGCTTTATTGTGAAGGTACACAGGTTTTGGAGATAAAAAGGAGAAAACTATCCAAAAGCTTCACACTTTTTGTCTCTTTCTTCACTTTTTCTTCAACCGCAAAGGACAGATCAGGACGATGAATGTGTCAGACTGGTGGGCAGGCATATAAGGAGAAAGTCTGTGCACATTTTACTTGACATTTAAAGCTTGTTTTGAAGCCCGAGACTTTCTCAGGCTAAATTCTTCTTTTGTTCTTGCAAACCGATTTATGTATTTATTGTATCCTCAAGAAGACGACATTTTCCAAGTTCAACCTGGATAATTTTGGAAACCCTAGTCTTTTCTTTCCCTGCTCGTTTCTCATGTAATCATAGCTTCATTTTTAGTCTCTTGCCAGTTTGACCACAGCAGCTCCATGTGTTGCACACACACAGACACACACACTTTTTCCTGTCTCCTGAATGGAGCCGTTGTGTTGAAACATTTATTCTAGCACAGAGAAAGGGCAACTGCTCACACACACAAATGCACATTTCGGGTGGTAATGTAATGTTGGAGCCTCCAGAGCAGCCCTCTAATCCATCCACCCATCCCCCCGCCCACCCCTGTCAGGTTTGCAGATCCCAGAGGAACACCCAACATGGCAAAACAAACATACACCACCCTGTCTAATCCGCCCCCCAACCTCCCCTCCTCTCCTCCTCCTCCAGCTGCTGAATGATTTTGCTGAAAAAAATGAGTCACTCAGAATATGACCCAGATCCCAGGAATGGATGCAGCGGTTTGTGGGTGAAGTGTGAGGCTGCAGGCGGAGCTGGGTTGGCTCTCTCTCTCTGCCAGGAGGGGGAGAGAAAGGGAGGAGAGGCTGTGTGCGAAATGGCCGCTGTCTCCACCCACATCTGAATCCTCTTGTGCACCCCAGCAGTGTTACCATGGAAACACCAGCTGCTAAAGCTTGGATAGTGTGTGTGTGTGGCACTGTGAGGACGTGAAGTGTCAAAAACCTTCATTGCATTACTGATGCTCGGGCCTGGTTAGGCTTAATTTGAGGGGGTGGGGTTGCACTGAGGGGTAAGGGGTGAGGAGCCTTTAGGGAACAGCACCAGGAGGAGGAGGAGGAGCAGGAGGTCCCCCTTTGATCAGAGAACAGCTCATCATTGAGCCACGCTCTGTGTGGCCTCCTCTTGCATCCATCCTGTGTGAACGTACACTCTCCTCCACCTTTGCTATCAGCTCTCTCCGCTCTGATCAAATCTACCTCCCACCCCCACCCACCATCACCATGTTTTTCCGCTCTCAGGCAGTGGGTCAGTGGGTCAGCGTGTAATCTCTTTAGGGGATGTGAGCAATATGGGTCTGTGCAGGATGAATAGCAGGTTGACTCATTTTTACAAATCAGCCATCAAAGGCTCGAATGGCGCTTTCTGCATAGTTTCACATCTACAGCGGCTCTTACGAGTACAGCAGTGGGTTGACGGTAACGGTAGCTGTACTGAGGGGATACAGCTGCATAAGCACATGCTCATTAAAAACATACAGAGCCATTAAAGAGACACACAGACGATAACACACACAAACAAAGCCAGCGGAGGTGGAGCAGCAAAAACCATCAGGGGACCAAATGCTGCCAGACACCAGCGCTCCCTGAGGAGGAGCTCCAATATGCATGCACACACACACACACATGCACACACACGTTTGCAGTTCTATTTTTGTGAGGACCTCTGTTTATATGATGCATTTCCTTATCCTGACTCGGAGCGAGAAGAAATCCCAGATTGCTCTCACTCTGCTCCACAGAGTGTGCAGAGGTTGTGCTGGTCACCATGTAACATGCAAACAATATGTATACAGCAGTGTGAGCACAGGAACGTGGATGCAAAATAACAGGAAGCAGCAGGAAGCTGAGGCACTATTTGTCCATCGCAGGTGTCCCAGAAGATATGTAGGTCACGTCTGTGGTTTGTGTTTTCAGGCCTGCCAGAATGCGACGCATTTAAAATCCGTTCCATCGTTCAATCCCATTCAGAGGCTCGGATCCACAACCACTATTCAGGGAAAAGGCTCGGTGTTTGTCTTTTAGAGGCTTGAATAGTTAATGGCGATACTGTTATTGTTCACATTTATGCATCGCTGCAGATAAGGACAGTCTGTGCATATTTACATGACCTTTTCTGCACACAATGACCATTCAAGGTACTCCACCTACCACGCACAGGACTCCAAACTAAAAGTACAGTCGGTGTTGCTGATATAAATGAAATCCTCTAATCATAGCTGCTTACTGGATTTGCGTCTCCCACCTGAAATTAAACCAGGATCTTTTGTTTGTTAGCCAAGCATTAGTCTATGGATGAAACCCTCTATCAGCTGCTGCTAACTAATTCATATTGAAATATCCTTTTATACTGTTATTCCAGAACAACTTGAATGGTCGGCAACTGTATTGGAAAGTCTGGTTTTGACATATTAGTAAAGATATGCAGCAAAATACAGTAACACAGCTGGAGATAATAAAAGCATCGCTACCTTAGGATAAATAGTGAAAACGCTGATGTATTTGAGGTTTAAATAGATGATGGCGATGCTGTTATTGTACTGACTGAACTCCTGATTTACCCTTTTATGCATCAGTGCAGTTAAGGACAGACCCATGTATATTTATATGACCTTTTCTGCACACAATGAGCATTCAAGGTACTCCACCTATCACATACAATAACATAAGGGACATCTGTGTTGCTGCTGTGAAAGAAATCCTCTATTATTGCTACTTTTGTCTGCTTCCTTATTCACACAGCTCCACATGTTGGATGTAGCAGAGCGTTTGCACCAGATGCAAACACCCCCAGTCAAAGGGATTTGTGTCTCCTACCTGAAGCAGGATCTTTTGCTTGTTAGCCAAATATGTAAAGCACTACTCTGTGGATGAAGCCCTCTGTCAGCTGCTGCTATGTAATTAGCACTAGAACTATATAGTGATCTAAACAGACTGGGCCAAATGCAGCGGCCCACAGTGGACGACCTGTTTATTTTTCTTGTAGGCTCTGGTCTGGATGCATTAGCATGCTGTTATCTAAGCAGAAAGCACGGCTGAGGCTGACTTGGTGGTTCAAGCCAACCTTACTGAAGCAGTGGGACAGGAAGTACAGGGGGTCCTCCACCAATCGGAAGCTTTGATCCCTGGCTCTGCATGGCGACACTGAATCCTGAATTACCCTCAATGCATCCATCAGAGTCTGAGAGTGTGTGAATGTTAGATAAAGTGCTTAGAGGCACAGAATAAAAGCACACTGTGAGTGACGCTCATAGCAGAAGGTGCTCAGTAAGCTCTACAAGTCCGAGTCCATTTACTGCACGGGCAGCACATTAACACACACACCCTTCTCTTCAGATGTACTTTTCAGTATGTTTGCTATACTTGTGTACTTACACCTCTAATACTGTGAATAGCTGTGCCTCCATCCATGACAGTGTTTTAATCATAATACTAGGGTAACTATTGAGAGCTTGAATTGTGTAAGTGACAGCACTGACTGCGTTGCCAGAAATCTCCTTTATTCAATCTAATCATGTCAGCTAAGCCCGCCCTTTGTTGTTTGAATTAAATGAGTCATTAGCAGATAATTCCCTTTAATGCTATCCAACTGTAATCCATGACCCACACGCTCGTCTGGCAGGCCCTGGGGTGTCTTTGGGGACTAGAAAAGAATAAAAGAGTAGAACGGGATTTCTAATGAAAAGGAAAGATTGTTTCTCAGGGATTCAGACTCATGATGTCGGCAGCAGTGACAGTCGGGATGAATTCTTACAGGCTCTGAGGTCAGGGCTAACAGAGGGTGGCCACAGCAGTCATGGGGTTACCAGCTGTAGCTGGAAACAATGAATCTTTGAAGGTACAGTCCAATGAGTTTACACATTAGAGTCAGTCATCGTGAGAGCATCACTCAGCTTGTAAAAACAGCACCCCCCCATGTCTTTGGAAAGGCTTTTTAATCACATCTGGAAAATAAAGTGATGATGTCACAGTGATGTCAGTAGAGCTTTTTTTGAGTTCATTAGTATAATAAAAGTGCTCAGTTATTTTAGCTGTCATGGAGGCCTAACTGGAAGGATACCAGAACTTACAGAAGGCAGTTTCCACTTTGCATTTGTGGTTGTCATTGAAAATTCCCCAAAATTAGGAGCTGAACTGCCTTGAAGGAAACATGCAAGATGTATCGTCTGTGCTATCACATGTATGTTTGCTAACTAACTTATTGCTCCACCCCCTCAGCAACATATGGTCAAGATTAAGAGTGAAAATGCTAAACTCTAATATAATGTATCACTCAAATCTCTTAAAGTTAAGTCGAAACCTCAGCTAGAGTAAAAAAAAACGGTTTCACATAACTTTAGCTACATCATCGCATTGAGGGGAAAAAATGAATAAAATGATGCATTCATGCTTTTAATTTGAACGTCCCAAAAACAACACAAATGGCTGTGAGCCTCATTTACACGATTCAATTCATGTTGGCTTGGCTGGTTTAAGATGCTGAGTCTGATTAAAGTCTAATTCCAGCCCTCGAAGTCTGTCTCCTACCACCCATGACTAAAACCATTAGGACCCCCAGGCTAAAATGGAGCTTTGCTGTTTGCTTCTCTTAGAGTGTGCATGCAGAAATAAGAAGACAGCAAAGTGTGTGTGAGTGTGTGTGTAGCAAAGTGATTTGTCACACTTGCAGCACGCTTGGCTGAACAAAGAAGTCCCCTCTGTGTGTAAAATCACAAAGCCCGGCTGTCGCGACACGGCGATTGGTGGAAAACACTCCGTCTGTAATGTGATTGGCGCATAGCCCTGGGCCGGGGGGGGGGTCTGTTATCATGAGTCAGCCCCTTTTTCTACATGAGCTGAAGGAGGAAGGAGGGGGTGAAAGAGAGGCTAAGACAGAGAGAGAAATGTCTCCCAACATCGGCTTTTGTACGAAGCAGCAGGTCTTAAAAATGTGAACAGAGGACTTTATTAGAAAAGTTTGCAGTCTCACATGTTACACAAAAGATACAGAGGAAATGCTAACAATATTTTTTTAATTTTATGCTTTTATTACTCAAAAATATCTGTATAAACGGGAAATAAATTGTCTCAAGGTTCTCAACTGTCCGTGAACATTTAAATGAAAACAAAAAAAGGGTGGAAAAGAGTAACAAGAGGATCTCTCCATTATTGAAGCCCAAAAGCAACACGAGAAGGCAAAAGTATCTGAAAGTGTGTGTGTGATTCTCTAAAAATGCACTTTCAGTGTGTTTTTCTTTATTTGAATTGATAAGGAGAGGCTGGCTCGCAGATGTGAGCTATCAAAACGGATGAAAACACTATAATGAAAAACAATAATGCACAATAAAAGGAACGAAAAATAATAACCAGACAGGGAAAAACTTTACTGAAATACTGTAGTGAGGGTACATGAGTGTGTGCAGGGGCACACCGGGTCACAGCGGGATTCATGCCACCGCGTTAGAAGCGTCTGTAGTAGCGGTGCGGCGGCCCGTAGTGCATTGGCATGTCCATCACGTCCATGTTGTGCTGATGAAGGTTGAAGGGACCGGGGTTGTGGTTGTGGTGGTGATGGTGGTGGTTGTGGGGGTGGTTGTTGTTGTTGTTATTGTTCAGAGGGGGCAGGTGCTGCAGCGGGGGCACGTAGGGGGCCGGGCGCAGCCGTGGCATGATCACCTGGGGGTAGTGCGGCGGTGGCGCCGGTGGGTAGCGGGGACGCGGAGGGACGAAAAGGGGAGCTTGCACTGCCTGGGGGAGAGGAGCGGGCGGGGGTTGGGAATGGGTGGGTTTTCTGCGGGTGGACCGACACGGGGCCGCTTGGTGTCTGCGATGGGCTCCGGTGGAGGACCGACTCTCTTCCCTGAATTATCTGAGAGGAGAATGAAAATAAATAAAAGGATCGGTGAGGTGCACAATGTTTCCCTCACGCCTGTCCTTCACATAAACCACACACAGGATACAGTCATGCAACTGCTGCCAGCACGCCTGAATAAATAATAGTCAAAGAGATGAAGAGGAAGCAGCAGAAAGGAAGAGTGTTGTCGTGGCAGTGCCACAGTTTCCTGCCAAAGAACATAATTCAGTGCAAACTGAGCAATTAATAACAGTTTTATGAGTGCCAGCATTATTTAATATTGTTATTATTATTAGGGGCTTTTTGCTGTTATTATATAGTGCAGGGAAGAAGAGAGCGGTGCGGAGAGAGACACAGCAAAAGGGCCGCTGCACTCAGCCTGACGCCGTATGAGCTAAAGCTCATCGTTTTCAGAGCCCGTTTTTATTACTGACCTGTGCACTTCTTATTCAGCTCCGCCTCCCCTTCCTTCTGGATCTCCTGAATGATTCGCTCGTCATCTTGCTGTAAAAACACAATACACAGAGAAGTTGACGCATTTCCAAAAACGCTGTTGCCATTATTACTTGACCTTAAATGGCTGAGCTGGTTCGTGTGTTAAATGGTCGTTAACTTGCCAGACTACAAAGTCTGCATTATGTAGCTCCCTAAACCAAACTATTTCCAGTAGCTAGAGCACGCTTTACCTCCTGCTCTGTGCTACATGTGACTGAGGACAGTAGAGGATGAGCTGGAGAAGCTCCAGCTCATTAACTGACTGGAAACTAATGGCTGCCTTTTGGTTGCCAGTGATTCTGTAGCCAGGCCGCTGTGGGCAGCCACGGCCTCAGATGGTCAAGGTCAAAGTGCAGTGGGAAACAGAACAAGAATTAAGATCTGTGATTATGTGAGTGGTTTGAGTTTGGGGCGCACCGTGGGGTCGGTCCAGAGGGAGCACTTGCGGCAGTGGCGGCAGGGAGCGCCGGGAGACCGGGCGTGCTGGCAGAAGTGGTTGTAGCCGGTGATGGGCTCTCGGCAGAGGTAGCACATGAAGCTGCCGCAGCGGCACGACATCCGGTTGCAGCCCTCCGATTTGACCAGGCCCGTCCCGCACTTGACGCACTTCCTCACCCGAGCTGCCGTCATGCGCTCCTCACTGCACCACAGAGACAGAGTTTAGGAAAATGTGATAGGAGAGGATCGGTTTTGGGATTTTCATACAGACATTAACACACACACAGTGTTTAACAGAGACATTTTCTGTAAATTAACAGCAGGACTAGCATGTGATATCAAAGATAACTTTAGAAGTGTATTAGGATTAAAAAATACATGCTGGATACAAAATGAAATGTGATGAAAGGCTTAAGTATGTGGTGTTTATTAGAGGATGCCTGTGTGACACCAGTCCTGATGATATGCAGTCCTTAATTTTCTTGTTATTTATCTGATAAAGGGCAGAGAAGAAGAGCTTCTGTTCTGGAAGCAGACAAAAAACAAAAAAAGACAAAAACAAAAACATGACAAGCGATCCTGCCCTAATGAGCCCTGAATGTGGGGTTTGTTCCTCTGGATGGAGCAGAACAAACTCCTGCTACTATGATTCCCTTTTAGTTTTGTCCTGTTAGAATCATCAGACCCTGATCCTCTGATCTGTCTACCAGGCCGCTTCCCGTCTCCTTCAGCGCCCGGAAGTAAGACGATCTGCGACCGGCTCAAAACAGGAAGCACTGCCTCAGAGCCCGCTGGGCCTGCAGGAAGCAGCCAGCCTCTCAGTTTCCTCAAATGTTGTCCGGGAAACTAAAGTGTTTACCCAGCATCCTCTCTGGTAAGAGGGGAGCTAGATGTTACAGATGTTACACCCCCCCCCCCCAAAAAAATGTGCCTGAACGATCACAGGCAGAAGATGAAATGAAGATGAAATGTGGAAAAGTCCTACTGACTGTCTGTGGTGGCAGAGGAGAAATGAGCATCTTATCCTTAAAGTGGCTGGTTTGAGTCAAGAAAGAAAAAAATGGTATAAAATCCCATCAAATGCATGAAAAATCTGAGCCATCCTGAGCACTCTGTACATTACTGATGAAGGCTTCCTGTGACCCACTTACAAGAGCACCCTCATGCGGATCTCGTCTCTCTCCAGGACCTCCTCGCAGGTCTTCCCCACATGCTGCTTCCACTGGACGTGGCACTTTCGACAGCTCTCCTAAAGAGAAGAAGAAGAAAGAAGACAGGAAGGGGATGTTGAGAAATAGGGTAGTGCTTCTGTGCTTTTCTGGAATTGTACCTTTCTTAGCATCTCATCAAAAGTGAGGAGATGCATCCACCCATAGTTTTCCCATTAATGCTGAGCAGGTGGTGTAGGGGGATATTACACTGCAGTCAGAGCGTCTCCCACACACACACACACACACACACACACACACACACACACACACACACACACACACCGCTGCCTCTGCTCAGCATGCTGCTGGTGCTGCCACTGCAGGGACTCGGGGCTTGCACGGTTAGGTGTGGCTCTCTCTCTGCGTGACTGCAGCGAGAGCGCTCGCCGCTGACTGCTCGGTTGCCTAGAAACAACAACTCCAGGCTCCAACCTTTCTTCGTCTCCTCAGCCAAAAGCGCCAAGTTAAAGGGATGTTGGGGAGTGGCGGGGTGCAGGCGGCTTGAGGCTCCCACTCTTGCTAACCCTTAGCTAAGTGGTGTCACCATAAATATTTGAGCCTCTCATCTAATATTAAACAGTGTGACTGCTGATGCAGCAAAGCATGATCCACATCTCCACCGCTGCTGCTGCTGCTGCTGCTGCTGCTGCTGCTGCTGAACCTTCCCTCTGTGTCCTGTGACCTCCTCACACATCCTTCTTTCACTGGGGGGATTTTTTTTTGTTATCATGCATGTAAGTCAGAGCTGATCTCACAATATTCAGTGAGACAGCTCTGCGTGAGCAAGGTCAGCCAGAGGCTGGTGGGGGAGAATCTATGGTTTTGGCTGGTGTTTGAGTGATGACTGCTCCCTAAAAAAGGCACAAGATCTGGATCCAGTTTAGTAGTTTCTTCAAAAAGAGAAAAAAAACATTCTGAATAAAACTGATATAGAGATGAAAAGCAGGGATTCAAACCATATGGAGGTTTGGGGTTCATGATGACAATTATTATAAAGACCCAGTGACCTAATGGATAAGCCAACAGCATCCAGGGCTCAGGATTGTGGATTCAAATCCCATCTGGGCTGCATTTTGTCAATTTCCCAACTGTGGGAGTAATAAAAGTGATCTTAACTTATCTAACCAAGGAGCCACGACATTAGAAACACTGTGTGACACTGATCTTGTAACTTGTGTTCTGCTAATAAGCTAATAAGTTGCCAAAAAGTCTCCCCGATGGCAGTGGTCTCCCAACAAGATAACTGCAAAACTGGAACATCTCCGGGACCCCGAGGAAGTGTTTAAGGTGCTGACTCAACCTGACACAACCAAGTCAAGAAAGTCATCCACACACACACAAAATATGATGTCCCAGATGTCACAAAAACATGTTAATCTGCAGGCTGGCTGATGTAATCATGGGGATGAGTGAAAGCTAAAGAGGAAAATACCCCTTTAGTCTGTGGTTAGAGAATAACTGTTAGAGATTACAAGAGAGGAATAAGCAGGAAAAGCTCAGGTGGAAGAAATATTCTGCTTAAACCTCAAAAAAAAGAGCCAGAGTGAACATTCCTGGACTCAAGTGTCACAAAAAAAAACCCAAATCAAAACAAGAAAACGCCAGCTCAGACAAAGCCAGACAAGGGCGAGAACGACAGAACGATGAGAGATCGCCCCCTAGTGGTGACATCGAGGCCAAGGAACGAGGAGAGCAGAGCAAGCGCGCCTGTCCAAGACCTGTTTGACAAGACACTGAAAACCAGGAACACACCTGAGTTCTTATAGCGCAGCTAAAAATACAGCTGCTGATGTCACAGCCAAACCTCGTAGGGGGTGTGTCGTCCCCGCCTTCATTTACACACAGACACAGGAAAAGAAAAAGAAACGAAAAAAAATTGGAGCATAGCTGAAATGTGACAGAGGTCACAGAGATAAACACACAGCAGCAGCACCACCACAAGTTTGTCTTTCCCCCCTCTCTCCATTCATTAATTCACACTCACTGCTCCTACTATTTTTTTCCCCCAGCATGTTCCAGCTCGTCTTACTCCTTCATTCACTGCTCTCCTTTTCTGCGTGCCACTCCCTAACTGCACCTCCTTCCTACTTTCATTCATATTTTGCGTCCCCTCTAAATCTTTTTCTTCTTCTCTTGCGGTGGACACTACAGCAGCCCTTATAAGGACGTGCACAGCTTCTGATGGGGTTGTTAGGGGATGTGTATGTCTGTCTGTGCGTGTGGCTTTTGCTGCAATCAAACTCGAGTGGCAGGAAGGAAGGGGTTAAACCTGACATGACAAGCCATAAGCTTGTTGCTTGCAAACCCGTCACAGGACTTGCTCCTTTGAGAAAATTCATCTGATCTGCAGGAACAGCAACACTGAGACTGCAGTGCACAGATTTGCACAGTGCTTCCACTTCCATTGTCTTACATATCACATTCCTCAGCGAGTAATCATGCACAGGCCGGGGACAAACCTGTGCAAATGTCCTCACAACCACATGTGGAATATATTAAACGACTCGTGGCATGCACACAGCATTGTGTGTTTGTGTAGGTCAGACAGAGCCAGGGCAGAAGGGGAGAAAGAAAAAAAACAAGAAGGAGAGGACAGAATCTGGGTCAAATTTGATGTGAACCACATTTGAAATGGACGAGGAAGTGTGACCAACCAGTCAGAAACCAGTATGAGGGGAGTGGACAGCGTGGCTAGCCAATGAGACGGCAGTGTGGAAGAAGGCGGGTGGGCTTACGGAAGTGTGTCAGTTACATAATGAGGCCCCTCCCTGCTTGAGATTGAGCGGGCTGTGGGGTAGACTGTACAGTGTGTATGGAAATAAAAAACACACATGTGAAAGCAAGAGAGGAATTAACACCTCAATATCACCCGTCTCTTATTAAACACTGGTGATAATACCAGCGTGTGTGTGTGATGGGGGTTTCCAGGTAACAACACACATCCCAATTCTAAGTGGAAGTGGAAGCAGCTTTTTTTGTGCCATACATAAGCAAACATATCTGTGAAGCATGGACTCTGAGCTTCAACGTGCTGGCTTTAAAAGCTGACTGAATTCGTTTTGCACTGCAGATGAATCACTGAGCAAGGATCAGACCCAAAGTTATCTGGAGCATGTCTAACTTTTAAGTCTCTGGGTGTGTGAGCTTGTAATGAGGTGCAGCTGTGCAGTGATACTGCATGGCCAGCCACTGTAAGCCTATGGCTCCACCTACAGGCTGCTGGCAGGAATTGCATTGCATTTCTATTCTTCACTGCCTGAGGGGAAAATCTGCAATAAATGCAAGCATAAAGCTGAGCCAAAAGGAGCCATCTGAGAGCCACGTGCTAATAGAGAAGCTACGGCAAAGACAAAACGCTACTGTGGAGCCACAAGTAAGAAGAACTAGTCCAGCTTGGGCCAAGTCAGCAGATGTAGGATTACAGAAGAGGTTTGCTATGGAGGAAAAACCCAGCTGGCAGATGGAAAACCTCAGGTGTAATTAAGAATCTGGTTAAAACCTCAGTTTTAGTTTCTTCCAGAGTTCCTTAAAAAAAAAAAAAAAAAAAAAAAAAAGGCCTCTGGGAAAGTTGATGCTGGAAACACCCTAAAATACCAAGGCAGCAAAAATGCTGAGGAGGATACCTCACATGACTCATTTCTTACTGTTTCAATGTGGTGTCTGCACTGCTTTCAGAGCTGTTTAAAGGGCAAACAAGTCTCACATTGATGTCTCACAGGCCTCCGACTGAAACTAAAACACAGTTTGCTCAAACACAAAGACAAAGTGCTGCTCTTGTATGAAAACAAGTTAAAAAGATAAGTATATCCCATTTTCAAAACAGAAAACGACAAAAAGGAAACTTTTTTTACACTTTGGAAGAGACTTTTTAAATATGGGCTCACACCACAGAGACATGCTACACGGAGGGCACCATACAGCCAATTCACAACAACCTCTCCAGGTCCAGGTTCAGGTTCTGTCGAGAGCACTCTCAGCAGAGACACCCAGAGCACCCTCCTCTCCCAGTCCACCTATTTCAGCTCATCTAGGGGACACCGAGGTTTTTGCAAGCCAGCTGAGAGATTCAGTCTGTCCACTGTCCCTACTACAGGGACTCCGCTCTTTAGGAGGTACCCAGAACACTTCAGTTGTGAGGGGGTCCGGCATCCTAGTCAGATTTCCAAACCACCTCAACCTGCTACTTTTGCTGCGAGTGACAGCTCTACTCTGAGCCCTCCCCAAACGCCTGCACTCATCCCACTGGCCCTGATGGAGAGCTCAGACTCTCTTCAGATGAAGCTAATTCCTGCTGCTTGTATTTGCGAACTCATTCGTTCATTCATTCGTTCATCCACTGTCACCAGAGCTTGTGACCACAGATCTGCTCAGTCACACAACAGTGGCTGTACAGATTGCGAGCTTTACAGTTTTACTAATGTTTATGTACAATGCCGCCATCTTGGATTGTTAAATTGGGGCTGGTGGGGTTGCTTCAACTTTCCGAGTGGGAAGTCTGACTTGAAGGGCTGTTCGAATCGAAAATTTCAATTGGGACCTTGGAAATTCCGACTTCAAACAGAACACACCAGAAGAACCATGTCCTCAGTCTTGGAGGTGCTAATCCGCCCCTAACCACTTCACACTTGGCTGCAAACTGCCCCAGCACAAGCTGGAGGGGCTCGCCCGATAAAGCCAGAAGAAAAACCTGATCTGCAAAAAGCAGAGAGGTGATTCTGAGACCACCGAACTCGATACCATCGGCTGCACCTAGAAAAGAAACCTTGTCTTCTTTTCTTCTTGACCGTGTCTCTACAAGTCTCACAGACCTGATCTGTGTGGGCAAGATCATGCAGTTTGCCTGCACTGTACAGACTGGCCTTCTGCCATGAAACTGGTTGAGCTCACCAGCTTTATACCCATGTTCTCTGTCCATGGCTACAAATTGGTTTGAAAGCGATTGCACTACTCCTGCTTCTCTTTCTTCTGCTTGTTTTTTTTAGCCTTTTTCTGTCAATTACTTTGTTAGCTTGCAGGTTTGGTGAAGGTGCTCCTGATCTGTGTTCTTCATCATGTGCATATGCAATGTTTTGTTGGCCAGATTAAAATCCTCAAATGGCCCAAATCTGGCCCACGGGCCTTCAGTTTGACATGAGAATTGAAAGAATGAGCCCATCAGTTAATGAAGGGTTTGACCTTATACCACTGTGCGAGGAGTCACACGTGCACATTTTTCTTGTATGGGTACTGACATAACCCCCTCCCCCAACTTCTCTCCTACCTTTGAGGGAATGCAAAGATAGCAGAGGTGTGTGTGTGTTTGCTTCTCTTACGGTTGTGAGCAGGTGTGAGTGCGAGATGTTTACAGAAGCAGAGCTCACAGAAACACAGAGGAAAACGGGAGGGCTGTATTTATGTAGGGAAAGGAGTGTGAATGAGCCTGTGTGTGTTTCTGCCAAATAATGAAGTTTTTTTTTTTTGGGCTTGGAATTTGTGTGACAACTCCGGCAGACAAAGAGCATCGCCTCCCCCTGCATTCCTCAGACAGAGGGAGGAGGCCCAGAGATAAACAGAGAGGGAGCCAGAGGTGGCGACCTCGCCACATGGAACGGTTCATCATTTCCAAAAGCTGCTCATCAATCTCTCCTCTGCCTCTCTCTCTTATGCTTGTCCGGCTTCGTGTCCAGGCTGCACGGAGATGATTTATAGGTAGACACCATTTTGCTGTCACGACGCTCTGAATTATTCACGATCCAGTCGTCCACTCTTGGCTTGAAAATTTAGATTAGATCTTCTGTGCTGTAAGTACTCTTACCCAGGGTCACATCAGAAGATGTGCAGATGAGTGTCGACCTACTTTGGTGTACACGTCTTTGAGAGAGTGTTTAATTTACTTTATAAACAGAGAGAGAGCAGAAGAGCAGGACTCACCTTGCGGCACCGAGGGTTGGGACAGCTAAACAGAGACATGCCTTTGTCCAGCAACGCTGGGAAGTTGCAAAACGGACACCTGGAAGAGATCAGAGGGGAAAGGAAGATGAGAGGAAACGTACAAGGCAGCTGTATATGATAAGATGATGGCACGCTGACAGCCGATTAGAGACAGTCACACATTAAATGACTCCCGTCATAATTCAGCAACTCTGTGACTAAAAATGAGCTCGACAAAGCAGCCAGATCTTCAACATCCCACAGTAGGAGAGGCAAAGTGCTAATCATAAATAAGTTAGGCTGCAGCTAGCGATTATCAATCTGCCGACCATTTTCTCGCGGCAATTTCTCTAAGCCCCCTCCCTTTCGTTCTGTAAAAGTGAAGATGAACCATACTGAACACAAATCCACAGTCTGTGGGAAAATCTCAGCTGACTGGCTTTTGCATTACAGCTGAAATATTTTCTACTGTTTCTGTTTGCATCACCTGATTTGAATTTCCACCAACTCATGTCGTCGTGTAGACTTTGAATCTAATCCTGATGCTTTGTGTTTGCTTTGAACACATGATTAGCCCATTAGCCTAAGTTCTAGCCAATATTTAAAAAGTTTGATTTTTTTAAATGACATAATGCACGGAGCTAATCACTGCATAAAGGCTGGAGGCCACTTCTGCAAAATGACAGGGGGCTCAGGAGGCAGTTATTAAAAAAATAACTGATTATCATTTATCATGATTTAATTTAATTCAGTTATATTTTTATAGCACTAAATCACAACAGTCGCCTCAAGGCGCTTGGTAAGACCCTGCAATAGGACAGAGAAAACCCCAACGAAACAAATCAAACGACCCCCTCAAAGCAAACACTTGGCGACAGTGAGAAGGAAAAACTCCCTTTTAACAGGAAGAAACCTCCAGCAGGACGAGGCTCAGAGATGGGTGGCTGTCTGCCAGTTGGGGTGAGGAGAGGGAGACAGGACAAAAGACAGACAGAGAGCCAGAGATTAGTAATAACTGATGACTGCATACAGAGGTGTGTTTAAACAGAGAGAGAGTGAAAAAAGCTGAGTGAAGAAGAAACACTTGCAGTGCATCATGGGAAGCAGCCTAGGCTTATTGCAGCATGGTCACCAGGGTCACCTGAAGTCCTAACTACAAGCTTTATCTGAAAGGAAAGTCTAAAGCCTAATCTTAAAAGTAGAGAGGATGTCTGTCTCCTGTCTCCTCAAACTGGGAGCTGGTTTCACAGAAGAGGGGCCTGAAAGCTGAAGGCTCTGCCTCCCGTTTTATTTTCAAATATCCTAGAAACCACAAGTAAACCAGCAGTCTGAGAGCGCTCTGTTGAGGTGGAATGGTACTGTGAGGTCTTTAAGATAAGACAGGGTCTACTTACTCAAGGCCTTGAATGAAGGACTTTAAATATTGAACAAACATTAAAAGGCCCACTATTCATTTTTAAAATGGTGCATTTTCAAATTAACTGACTTTTTAATGTTAACTTAGTAGAAAGATTGGACACCAGGCTAAAAGATGAGCCTTATGTCCCTATGCATCTGTAAACATTGCTGGAATCTCAATTAAAAATCTGTTTGTGGACAAATTGGCACCTCGAGTTATCAGTTACTTTATTATACCTATAAATCTGGGAGCTACCCCCACACACACTTACCTCACTAACTCATCTGCACAGGTGGCAGCAACCGCCTCCTCCGCCTGCCTCTCGTAATATTTACACAGTATATTCTCTGGTAGGACCTTCTCCAGCTCACACACAGGGTAGGAGCACGGGCAGCCCCCCTCCATGCAGCTCAGGTCCGACTACAAGAAGAGGACGGAGCGCGACTTCATTACAGAGCAGAGACGCTGCACGTTCACAGCCACCTCCAGTTTAACTGACCATTATTATGACACATTATTAGGTACAACAGTGCGGTCAGATGAGGCGGATGAAAAACACACGACAACCTTTTAATCCAAAACAATGCAATACAATAAATACCAGTACCAGCAACAAGGCACCTAATAAATAGGAAAGCCTTTATTTCACAATGCTACGTGGACAACAAACATTGATGATATTGCGAAATCTGCGCCCCAGCTCATTTTCAATCTTGACATTTATTTGACAGCTCATCACTCAAAGAGGTGTGTATTATTATAGCATTAGTCATTTATAGTTGCCAAGCAACATTACCAGTTAAGTCATATTGAAAACAGAAAATGTCTGCGCGTACCTTCCCAGAGCCGAACACCGCCTCCTGAGCGTATTTGACCAGGCAGTCTTTACAGAACAGGTGACCGTCCGAACACTGCGTCATCTTCTCAAAAGCAAACTCCCCAAAACAGCAGCCACACTCAATCAGCTGACCATCCTGGAAAAACAATCGTAACACATCATAAGTCAAAAACCTCACATTAATCAGAAAAGGGTAAATTCTGACAATATCTAAAATGAACCTCAAATGAAACCAGCACATTCTGCAAGCTAACAAGTTTTATACTGGATTTATTACAAAAACTTTTGAAATACAGAATATGAGGCAAAAACAGACATTGTAGAACAGGGGTCCCCAACTCCAGGCCTCGAGGGCTGGTGTCCTGCAGGTTTTAGATCTCATCCTGGGTCAACACAACTGAATCAAATGATTAGTTCATTACCAGGCCTCTGGAGAACTGCAAGACATGTTGAGGAGGTAATTTAGCCATTTGAATCAGCTGTGTTGGATCACGGACACATCTAAAAACTGCAGGACACCGGCCCTCGAGTCCTGGAGTTGGGGACCCCTGTTGTAGAATTCTAAAAAGCTTAAATTTCTGTATTCTGTACGACC
Source organism: Oreochromis niloticus (assembly GCF_001858045.2). NCBI lineage: Eukaryota > Metazoa > Chordata > Actinopteri > Cichliformes > Cichlidae > Oreochromis > Oreochromis niloticus. The sequence continues at coordinate 10,604,046 of NC_031969.2, forward strand.
ACATTTATTCTTCAACACAGTCTGATCTCTCTTAGGCAGCTTTCTTGTCATTTCTTTAAATCGTCTTCAGGAATAGTTCTTCAGGTTTCTTGAAGGACATTCAAAGCTCTTCTTTGGACGCTGACTGCCTTTTGTTCCAATCCATGACTGATACTTTCCATTGTGTGTTTTATATCTAGGTTTGTTTTAACTGCATTGCTGGTGTGTTTGGGATCACTGTCATGCTCAAAGGTTAATTGTTTCAGGTTAGATACTGACTAAGATGCTCAACTCCACTGGCTGTAATGCAGCCCCAAACTATCACAGACCTCCAGCGTGTACTGCAGATCTCTCTCCACAACTTTACTGAAATAATTAACCAAAAAAAAATTACTTTTGGATTTGTCACTCCATCAGACCTGTTGCCACTGATTTTCAGTCTAGTTTTTGTGTAATCTGGCATACCTCAGTCTTTTTTTTTTTTTTTTAACACATTTTCCTTCCTGAAGAACAGCTTCTCAACAGCCACCCTTCCACTAACACCATTTCTGATGATCCTTCAGTGAACAGTAGATGGATTAGACAGATTAATTAAAGGGCTAAATGAATCTCTCAGGTCGTGTGTTAGATCCTTGCTTATTTCTTCAGCACACAACTTTCGGATACTGAAATCTGCTATAGATACTTCTTTAGACCTACCACTTCTTGTTTCATTCTCAACTTCTCCAGTTTCTGCACTGCTGACTAAGCCAAGCTGGACAGGTTTTCAGGTAATACTTTGGGAATCACTTTATTAGAGCAAAAATACCAAAGTATTATCACCTGTCAAACTGTGTTGTATTTGATATTTTTTAGTAGATTCAGTGAAAGAAATGGGAACAAATACGTTTTTTGTGACAGACTGCTGGCAACAAAGTAGCTAAAGATACAATATAAAACTGGTTCTAAGCTAAGTTTTCTGTTATGTGTAGACACAACACTGGTGTCACAGAAGCTGCCTTATCATTATTATTATCTTTAATACTATTATTATTATTTAAAAGCTTGATTGAAATGAGTGAAAAGGGAGCCAAATGTCCAAAGAAAAGCATTGAAAGAGCTTTTGAAAGTCTCAAAACCACGTTAATTAAAAAACAAAAAAAACATCTGGCTCTTTGGCAACACCATAAAAAGAAATGCGGGGTGTCTCAAGACTTATTCACAGCACAGTGTTATCTGGAAACATCACTGAAAAGCCACTTTAGACTGAATCAACAGATAGAGATGCAATGTGATGAATCCTACCTTCTTATACTCATCTTCATTGACCTGAAGAGCAAGGAGGAAGTCCTCATGCTGGACACAAAGACAGAAGAGGGAGGGAGGGAGGGAGGGAGGGGGAGAGAGAGAGAGAGAGAGAGAGAGGCAGTTGGTTAATTGGTGAAGATCAGGTGCACGAGGTAAGCTGTAAGCCAACATGATGTAACACTTTTCTACCTCTGCAGAGAGTGACCTGAAAACAGAGTCCCTGGGACTGAACTGGCTCCGCTGCTGGGCGTTTGGTGTATGCTAATTTACCTACTGACTGTGCCCAAGTTTGACTGACATATTCACCCGCTAAGTGCTTGAAATCTAAATGACTGAACATTAGCCTCAGAAATCTCTGTATTCCATGTTATGCAGCACGTCACAAGGTTATCAACATTTGTGAAGCAGCTCTATGCAACATATCCAACCATTATAATTATTCTATTCGCTGATGCAAGACGCCTTTAATATACTAACTGAGCAGCACCACATTATTCCCTGGTCTTCGAACAAATGCGGCTTCTAACAGTGGAGCTGTCCAATTAGTAACTTAAATCCTCAAGTGGCAGATAAATACAACCGCCTGTGCAAGGCAAGAAATAATCATCATGAAGCTGACTGCACAATATGAAGTTCGAGACTAGTTCCTATGAGCTTCAGCTTCACTATGCGGTTCTATCACCTGCTAAATGGTTGATGGCACAAACAAAATAGGGAGAGGATAGCTACTGGTAATGTACCACAGACAAGGGAAATAGTGGACAGTGGAAACTCTACTCAGCAAAAAAAAAGGTCTGGTAAACAGAAGCAAAGAAGGTGAAGAGGGAGAGTGAAAGAGACCAAATAAAAAAAAGAACGAGCTTTGGATAGTGGATGAAGAGAGCTCCAGGACATGAGAGGGATTTAAAGCAACATAATTAGCCCCATATACCCGAGGGCTTTAAAAGCCAAAGCTATCCAGTCTTTGAGAGAGTGGTGCAGGGTGGGGAAGGGTACAGTGGGAAAAGCTAGAAAGAGTGCTTGCTATACAAATGAGTTAATGCATTAGGAAGCTACTGTTTAGATAAGTGAAATATATCATTATCTGTTAAAAAAATGAAGGCTTGTAGAGTTCAGGGTTTTCTTGCACAGAGGAATTCTTGGTGCAGACAACAAAGAGGTTTTTACACAGCCATAAACACCCTCGCAAGGAATGTAAGGTAACACAGACTTGCTGCCTTTATACTCCATGAGCCAATTATGGTTGTTGTGCTCAATTCACCCCCCACACCCCCCACATAGAGCCATTCTGGGCTATAAAAATTACGATAAATGCAACAATGAAGGAAAACAGAGCTCCCGAGTGAGTGTATTTGTGTGAGTACCTCTGCCCATTCCTTGGCCTTCTGCTGATAGAATGCAAGCTCCTTCTGCACAGATGCCTCCAGACTGCTGTATGTCCTGCAGTACCGACGGTCATTCTCCAAGAAGTACATCCTCTTGTCAAACTTAACCGAACCTGGAGGACAAGGAAGAAACCAGTTACTGAGAGTTTCCACTGTCTTGTGAAAGCAATTTCTGAATGTGCAAAACAGAAATAAGTAAAAGATGCAAAAACAGGTGCATGCTAAAAGTTTTCTCACCGTGCTCAAAGTGGAAATCGACGTAGCAGCGTTCCGAGGTCCTGCTCCGTCGTTTCTTTCCCGACGGGTCCCCTGACTCTTGCCACTTCTTCAGAGCTTCACATAAGGCCTGGGAGGAAGAGCCAGGGAGAGTTGAAAGGTACGACAGCAAAGAAGACACAGGAAGCATGGTGCACTCTCAGATGGGACTTTAGGTACCTTGCGTGTGATTGCATAGTGTCCCTTCAGGGCGTTGAGAGCCCATTTAATGTCCTGACAGCTGAGCATCCTGAAATCTGCCATGAGCAAGTCAGCGGCCTGCATCACAACTTCAGGTCCCACCGCGCCCAGCTTGCCATAATCAAACAAGTCCTCGGTCACCTGAAAGACCGCAAACATGAAAACAGACACTTAAATATAGGATTCACAGATAATATGAAGCTGTAGTGAGTGATCGGCTTGAGTGGAAAGATAAAATAAATAAATATCATTAAGCCTCCAGCACTTAAAAGTCAATTCAACAATGAAAAATTGCAGTGTTTACTTGCACTAACAGCTACACCCTGACACAGGCAGTCATAGCTAATAGCTGTCTGCTAGGCCTCACCTCCATCAATTTGTACACCGAAGTGAACCTCTTCCCTACATTTACATCGGAGGAGCCATCTGGGACATTTTTTTTTTTTTTGAATAAGCTCAAAAATAAAATGACCTGCTCTGAGATACAGCCCATCCAAAAGGATTGTCCCTCAGTTTTGCTGACTGAAATTCTGTTACTTCAGAAGTCCACCAGATATTAGGGTCTGATTGTTGCAGTTAGCTAATAACTTAGCACTCAACCCTTTGGTCTTAATATAATCACTTCTGACATCAAAATCCCCCAAAGAACCCAAAAAACAACTGAGGCTTCAAAATGCAGAGTCTAAAGCCAACTGGTGATGTCACAATGGCTACATCCATCTTTTATATACAGTCTATATTTACATACAGCATCGTTTATTTGATTTAATTTTGTTTCTAGACGGAGCCTCAGCACATCCATTTCATTCTACAACAAATGTGTCAACACTCTTTAACCACATTATAGACATAATCTGATACCAGAAATAGTTCCATTAGAAAATATAATGGTCTACTCAGCTTGAATTCATGTAACGAGGAACAACCTCTCTGTTATTAATTTGTATCTACACTTTACATAACTGTCCTAAAAGGGCTTTTAAACCCTGACCCACAGTGCGAGAGCCTAGCTTACGTTGCACTTTTTCCTGATTGAAATTCTACTGTTTGCACATTAACACCATTTACACACATTTTCTGTGCATCTAACACACACACACAAAGACACCTGCCTCATTTTGGGTGCCTCCAGACTCTAGTAGGATGCTGGTGGGAGCTGATGTGGCCGCTGCCGTGTCTTTCCTCGGATAATCTTGAGTCTCCAACAGCAGGTTACAGATACTGGGAACAGAGCAGAGGGGGGGGGCTGCATGTGTACAAGCTCTCACAAACATTCACGCAGTTACAACTGTGCACAACAGCAATCATCTCATATGTGACCACCTACACCCTCTTTATGACGCTGTGTAACATACACGTAAAACAGAATGCAATAATTTGCAAATCCTTTCAAAGCATAAAGGTACTACCAGAGAGTTTCAAACTGTACTGCTGACAAATATCAAGAAAATCGAGAAAAATCGTTATACTATCAGTCCAGAGCCCCAAAACAATAATATTAAAGGGGCACAATCTTCACAATTCTGCAGTAAAACAAACAAACAAAAAAACCCAATCACTGCATGGCCTAAGTGATGGACAGAGTTTGAATCAAAGTTAAAACTCGACTGTGCCAGAGATGCTGCCGACTACTCTGGACTCTGGGCTCTGAGGAAAAGGGGAAAAGTGCCCTGTGATCAGACCAATCAGTAACTATCTTTACCGTGTACTCTGCACTAAAGCAAAAAGTTTTAAATCAGCTATTTTGATCAGTGTACAGATCAAGACCCAAGATCCGTGACGATACAGACGTACATATATGAAGGCATCACTAATACTAGAGAAGGTTCTGCTTATTTCAGCTAGACAATGGGAAACCACATGTTGCACAAAAATGATATCAATAAAGTATACATTATTATTATTATTATTATTGTTACATTATTATATATTATACATGTAACCACTTGAAACTGCAGCTTAGTGTCCAAAAACTTGCAAAGTGCTGATAAAAGAAGAAGTGACACAAAAGAGAGGTAGATGTGACCTTGTCCCAACTTTTTCTGAATGCGTTCTTGGCATAAATTCCAAATGAACATGTGTATTTAAAGAAAATACGATTTCTCAGTTTCATCATTTCTCATTATTTCCTTTTTGTATTAAACTATTCTGAATTAATCACAGACTTTATATGACTTGCAAATCACTGCATTCTGTTTTAAAATTCATATGTGTCACATTGTTTGGAACATGGTTACCCAACAAGATATATGTATCTATTTTTAAAGCTCTACATTAAGGTAAATGAGATAAGATGATTCTTACACATTCAAGTCTTTCACATTATTCTTTTGGATCAGTTCTGCTACATAGGTTTCTTGGACGTCTGGGAGTAGATCCAGCTGTAGAGGATATTCAAAAAGTTGAGTTGAGCATGGCCGAAAAGAAGAATGGGGTTGGAACGGATGAAATGAGAGACAACACAGCACAATTACACTCATTTAACTTTATAACAGATAATAGAGATGCAAACAATTTTCGTAATGAGATACTCACAACACCACTGATAAGGGCCCTAACGTGAGGCTGGTGCTCTGGTCTCTCCTGTTGTGCGGAGGGTCCAGGCCTTGCATCCTCTATCTGGGGAATTTCCTCTGGTGCTGGAGGCACTGCGACCAGATTAACTCTTTCTGGGTTCTGACCCAGAATAAGACGTGCTTCTTCTCTGTTGTGGGGGACTGAAGCTGCGGGAGCAGGAGGAGCTGGGGGAGCAGGAGGAGGGTTAGAGTTCACATTATGTACCCTAATGTTAAGTCTGTTGGCTGGCTGAAGCACACCCGAGGGACCAGCCTGAGCTGGAGGGTTTGGAAGGGCATTTTTGGGTGCCTGGCTCCCCAGGATGATCCGGTGACCTGCTTCTGGAGGACCCAGTCTCTCTGGGGCTGCAGCTATTAGAACAGCAGGGGGCATCCCTGGTATAACCTGAGGAGGTTGAGGAGGCTGGGCTGCAGCCTGGGCAGGGGCCTGAGCCAGGGGCTGCGGCTCAATCTGAATGAGATTGCCCTGCATTTGTCTGACTGGCACAGGCTGCAGCAGACCCTGGGGCTGGGTTATTAGAGCCGAAGCTTGATTTGGCTGTGGTGGAAGAACAACTAGCTTCACCTCCTTCAACTGGATGAGGTGGGGCTGCACTGACACTGTTCCACCAGACTGGAACAGTGAAGTACTAGGCTGAGGGTGTGTCCGTATACGAGATGGAGGATGTGCAGACGAAGTACTGGCCTGAGGATTGTCTTGCGTAAGGCTACTGGTGCCAGCCTTTGCTTGAGTCTTTGTAGAAGAACTTGAAGCAGTCACTGCAGCAGCACAAATATAGTGTGTGGCACTGGCAGAGGAGTTTGCGTGATGCTCCAACCGTAACTGTGCTGAGGAGCCAGGTTGTTGATGCGATAGTCCAGATGTGCTAGGCTGAGGCTGGACAAGCACTTGTTCAGGTACTTGTGCAGGTATTCTGGATGAGATGGTGTTGGCCTTGGCATTTGTGGAGGTAGATGGGGTGTGGACAGAAGAAAATGCATGGAGCTCCCCGCTTGTGTCTGCTGATGTACCGTCATGCTGCTGTGAGTTTGTGGTCAGTTTTGGCTGGGAGAGTGATGAAGGGCCGGGATCCAGCAGTGTGTTTCCAGATGTGCTCGAGTGCGCCAGAAACTGTACTTTTATGGCTGCTTGGGGAGACGTGGTTCCCTTGGCATCTCTGGAGGTAGAGGGGGCACAGGCAGGGACTGGGTCCCCTGTGGAAACCCCAGAAGATGCGCTACTTTGACCTACAACTTTAATTGGGTTGTGTGAGGCCCCGCTCCATTTCGCTGCTGGGCGGATCACATGTCTGCGCGCAGGCGTTAACGGCTGAAGAGAGAGCAGAATAAACCCCCCCCAAAATTTATTTGAACATATATGAATAAGTCACAAGTGACATACACAAAGAAAGGTTTAAGAATAATCTGCATCAGTTACCTCCAATATGCTGACATCGTCGTCATCTGCATCGTCGGGGACTAAAACGGGACTGCTGGGTACAAGAGTCACAGGCTCTTCATCCGAGTCATCAGAAATAGTGATGAGCTCTCTCAGATGGGAGCGTGAGCCTGCACAGACACACGCACAGCGGAGTTATTAAACGATGCATTTACAGTGGATGTAAAAAGGGACATTCACTGCATCGTGTGGAAATTTAAGACAAAAGAGATGAGCGATTGCAACATGAGCTAATGCTGTATTTCTTTGCAGAAACTGTTAGTTCATCAAACAACTAGCAGAGGTGCTGCACTTCCTCCTAAAAAGCACAAACATGAGGTGTATATGCGTGTGTGCAACAGGTCAAATACAAGAAAGTTGTTGGACCTCTCAAAGCATAGGCAGAACATTTACATCTTTAAATAAGAAGCTCTGCAAGTCAAGCTATTCAAGCACATTTTGATAATTGTTTTTAGCTTTTTATTAACATACTGTTACTAACCTGAACTTTATAAAGGTGCTGGCGAGTTTATTAGATCAGCAAATTATTTTTTTTATGTAGTTTATGCAAAAACATGCATGCTGTAAGGCTGACTTGAAATTCTAAATTGACCATAAAGCTTGATTTAGACTTCTGATTGAGATTTACGGAAGGAGTAGAATTCGAGTGTTAGTGTGAATGGTTGTCTGCCTCTATGTGTTGGCTCTGCAACAGACTTTTGACCCTTCCAGGGTGTACCTTGCCACAGATGGGAAAGGCTCTAGCCCTTTCCATGACCCTAACTTGGATAAGCAGAAGCAAGCAAATGGATAGATCGATATAAACTATAATCATGTATCGTGGAGACAGACAATTGTGTCTACATGCATGCCAGTGTGGATGTGAAGTCTCACCTTGGCTGCGGTGGACGTTGAAGCTTGCCAGGTGAATGACGTCATCATCGCTGCCTCCATCTGCCATTGTGAAACTACACTTAGCAGCTCCCTGAATCAGCCCACATACACAATCACTGCTCAATCAGTAACATCTACGCCCACACACACAGACAGACACACACACATACAGAGAGTTATGTTTCCATCAGAGGACATTACATACACTCACATTACTTTCCTGCAGATTTACCATAACCATAATCACTGCCTTTTAAACCCTTACCACAAACAAACTCTTCAAACGAAAATAGATTCGTGTTATGGGAACTTGTTTTATTATTTTTTTCTCGTAAAAAGGAGGCAAGTCCCTTCAATGTGACTTTATATAACCATTAATTTCTATCGTTAGCGTGTGTATGTATGACACGCGCACAACAACACTATCACCCTGCTGGTATTCCCCTGGAATCCAGCAAATGGTTTCAGTTTAACATTTGTCACATTTACAGAAAACGAGGAGAGCTGGACTCCACCCTAAGAACACAACTAATCTAATCGCACAGGCTACTAACGACTCAGGAGCACACCAGTGACTCCCCCAAACACGTTACTAAAGAGAACTCAACAAAGACGGAAGCTCCACGGGGGAACAGAATGCTGAGTTGGGCTCATTTAAATCACCGCCGAGGAATAACATTAGCGTTACTACTGATGTGTTCGCCAGCACAGTCGTGTAAACAAATATGTGCTAACGACCTGTATCGGCTTTACTTGCGGGCGCAGCTCTGATCGTCCTCGATCTGATCAAAGGTGGCACAAATCTTCTGTGTTGTTAAAACAGGACACGCTAACCCAGCGACAAGCTGCCTGTACTCGTCCCCCGCACTCGTCCCCCGCACTTGCACCGCTTTCCCCGCCGTGACATTAGGTTTAACACGGCCTTTTTAGCATCAAGTTTAAGGCGGTGTTTGAAAACAAGCATCCCATCACGGCTATCGATCATTTCCGCTGACACAAACAGAACAAACTGCTCTTAGCCAAGCTAGCATTCGTTAGCTTGGCATGCTAGCTAGCCAGACTAGTTAGCTGACTTGTGCGAGGCTTCCTGTCCACAGAACCGCTTCAAACAGTCCCCACACGGCTCCAAGTCACAACACGAGAATATACATGTAGAAAAGTACTATACCGCAGCTCCGTCTTGGTTCACGAGTACAATACGCCTTCTTGGTCAAGTGACAAACCGTGAATAACGAAACAAACTGCCAAAACAAGAACAGCAGAAACGTCACGACGTTAAAAACACCCAGTCACCACGTTCAGACGGCCTGTGGGAAATGTAGTCCCACCCACACTGATTCTTCAGCAAGCGTTAAGCCCAAGATACAAACGTACCCATTCTGTCGTGAAATACAAGTTATCTTCTGCCTGGGGTATTGTATTTATATGTAGGGCTCCCTAAACAAGAAGCAGAAAAACTTTAAACTATTAGCTCTCTCTCTCTCTCTCTCTCTCCCTCCATAGTTAGGATGAAGGAAAAGAATACTCAAACAACAGATCAAAATAATATATTTAAAATGACTTTGAATATGAAAATCATATGTAACTATCAAATCTGTATTTTTAAATGATCTGTAACTCTATACGCTATCTTAAAGGAAACCAGCTATGCTTTTCATGTTTTCCTAACATTTATAGGATTCTATTGCAATGGTGAATTAAATAAATGAATTAAATAATCATAAATAAACAGTTCAGTGTCTGTCCAAGTCATCCCACAGACTGCACTAAATACTCTGTTTCAGATGACTGACTCAGCCACTGAAGAATCTCCAATTCCTTTGTCTCTTGGGTTGTTTTTACAGTTTGCTTTGGGTCATTATCCATTTGCAATGCGAAGCTCCATCTTGCAGGATTTAGCTGAATCTGAGCAGACAGCATAGCCCTGTACACTTCACAATTCATCCTGCTTATTCTATCAGCTGTCACATCTTCAATAAACACTGTATGGCAGCCATACATGCACCACGTTTGACAGATGATGTGGTATGTTTCACATCATGAACTGTTTCTTTTCATGTCCAGACTTTTTGCATCGTTCCGGTAAAAGTTCATCTGGGTTTCATCTGTCCATAGAACTTATTTATTTTGTTATTTTCCAGAGAAGGCTCTTTTAGATGTTTTCTTGCAAAGTCTAATCTGGTCTTATTCATGGGTGTAACCAACAGTTTGCACCTTGTTTTAAACTTTAATTCATGAAGGTGTTTCTTGATTGTAGACTTTGATAAAGATATGCCTACCTCTTACAGGGTGTTCTCGACTTTGTTAGATTTCAAGAACACCCTGGAAGAGGTAAGTTGCTTTTCTTAACCTTGGGAGTTACCTTCGGTGTTGTTGAGCAGGACAGTACGTTCCGTCTTTTACAAATGAACCAGATGGTTGATTTGGGCACTCCTACAGGTTTCGTGCTCTCTCTCTCTCTCCCTGCTGTTTGTTTTATTTTTGCAGTCTAATGAAGGTCTCCCTCATTTACATCAACATTTGTTTGGCTCTCATTTTGACAAATCCAGTAAACAGCTACAAAACCCAACACTTGGAATAAACTCCTGATACTTTCTGTTCTTCAGCTGTTATGGAATACCAAGGGAACAGGCCTCACCAGACTGTAAAACTGTTTGTCAGTCATTTGCCCAATTACTTTAGAGTCTCTGTAAATGGGGGCACTATGTATAAAAATGGCCCGAATTCCTAAACAGTTAACGCAACGCTTTTGTTAAACCCGTTGAACTAAAGCTGAAAGCGTGCTCTTCAATCACAGCTCCTTTAAAATCCACTGTGGTAGTGTACAGAGGCAAAAATGTCCAAATACTTAAACTTTACTGCAAATATTAATCATTTTGAATCGATTTGTGTGATTCGTGCAAAGTCCAAGAACAAAGCAGGGGTCTTTTGCCTACATGACCTGATTCATGTTAATGTTTGAAGTGATGGAAACCTGCTTAAAAATACATATAATAAATGTGTTTGGTTTAAATAGACCCATAAGTGTCGACATAGAGACACAAGACACAAGCAATGTATTTTCAATGTAATTTCTTTTAATATAATCTTATTTACAACGCATTTTTCATAAATGTTTAGTACATAGTAAGTTACAATACTTCTGCATCCATTACACAGTGAACTCATACCCTTGATAATACAGACTTAAATGGTCCTGCTTATTAACAGTCTTCAATTTAAAACATAACTTTCTATGTTGCTTGCTCAACTTCTAAGCTTCTGATTTCTTTCAATTTGGAGCATTAATGACTGTTAAGAAACTCATTCATGGTGGTCTTGAAGATGACTTCTTGCCAACATTCAGGCTATGGAGAGAAATGGGGGTGGGGGGGAAAAAAAAAAAAAAAAAAATCAGGGCCACAAAAAAAAAAAAGCAGGTAAAATGAGGGCTAAAACTTGTATAAAAGGCTTAGGAGATGTAACTATACAGAATTTCAGAAACATGTTCTTTCAATCCTCGGTTTAAAAAAAACAAAAAACAAATCCAGATGACCTCTCCATAACATCAGTAGAGTTAGAATTTTTTTAAATCAAGGCTTGGGAAAGCCACTTTGATTTCATTTTTAACAGATGTAACAGGGCATTTAAAACACCAAAAACAGTAGCAGGTTTCATACAATGACAAGGAGTATTTCTCTGCAGTAATACGAATGTTAAAAAAATGTAACAAAATTCAATAAAACCCACTTTGTGGGTTACTTGCATGTGAATTGACCCTTCAACTATGGGGGAGGGGGTGATGAGGACATTAGTGTGGGCTCCACGCAGAGCATATAGCAGCTTGGTCAGTAATCACTTAGTAATAAATAATAAAATAGAGTGGATCAGAGTGGTCGCAGATACAAACAAAGGAATTAAGATTAAAAAAAAAAAAAAAAAAGAGGAGCAGGCTCATTTGATCATTTTTACAGCGTAACCGAGTGTCATGCCTGACACAAACACAAAAACACGCAGACACATGGATCTGCACTCGCTCACATGCACACACACCCAGACAAACACGTGTACATACATGCGCTCATTCTGAGACACGACAGTGGTTAAACACGAAGCGTGAATACTAGTCAATCAATCGACTCGTCAGGCAGAAAGACAAACAGGCTCTGTCTTTTTTTTCTTTTTTTGTTTTGTCGTCTTCTTCACAAATCTGATTTCTATGTTCCCGGCCTCGTATGCGATTGGCTGATTCCGTCCCGAGACTTTGCTGTGGTGGTTAAACATTCTGAAGGATGACATCATAGCTTGTTAAAACTGAAGGATAAAAATGCTTCTTCAAAACATTTGAAAAAATTTTAGTCCTTTTTTTTTTGGTCTTTTGTTTTTTTTCTCCTCCTGCTGTGCTTCCTCCTTTAACCTCCAACAGGTTCGGGAGGTGAAGGGGTGGCAGGAGAGTGAGTGTGTTCTTGTGATGCTTGGCTGCTCTGTATACTTGGTGTATACTTGATATTCGGTTTGTGTGTGTGTGCATATATGTAAAATGTCACATAGTCCGTGTGCACGTGCAAGGGCCAAGTGTGCGCGGATTCATCACTCCACAGCAAAGCCGCAGGTCTCCTCCACAGCAGTCAGCAGTTTCTCGTAAAGCTTCTCGTAAGACTCATAGGGAGGGATGTCTATCCTGTTGAAACTGGAGGCAGAAAAAGAGTGAATTACTTACCTAAAAAACAAAACAAAACAAAAAACCCCAAATACGTACACACTAAGAGGAACTGGTTCTTACCACGTGTGAGCCTTGGGCAAGTTTTCTGTGTTAGCATCTATCAAGTGGATGGTGAAGAGTCTTGGTCCTGCAGAACCTGTAGAGCCTTACACACATACATTCTAGTTATCACTGCTCTGGTACACAGAAAAGACTTTAAATAGAAAAAGCTCTCAACACTTTTTAATGGGTTTCAGATTGAAACCTGCATCTAACCGTTCTCACATGAAGCTAATATTGTTCTAATTTGGGTTAAAATGTTTGCATTTAAAGGCCTTGTATATGAGTTATGTGTTGAAAAACTGAACTAAATGTTACCATCAAATGAATAGCATAAGCAAAGTGTAACCAAAAGGTGTATGTTGTGTTTGAACCAGTGCATGACCCACCCTGCAGCGCTTTGAATCCCTGTAGGGGGACCCTGGTGGAGCCTGTGACAAACTGCAGGAGGCGTCCTCTCCTCTCCTCACTGAAAGCCTCCACTGCTTGCCAGAACCACCGCACCACATTGCTTTCACTTGTGCAGTGTTTCAGACGGGTGTTAGTCTTCCAGTCTGCAAGGTCTATTTTTCCTAGTCCACCAATGATCAACTGAAGAGATTTAGAGACGGGGTGGTGGGTAGGGGTTTGAGATGGATATAATGAATTAGATAATAGATTAGAAGAAGAAAATGAATCAAAACTACCAATCCAACATGCAGATATGGTAAAAGTCATATAAATATTTAATAAGTACTAGTATATCGTTGACGTATCAAACGCGTACCTCAAGTTCTTTATGGTCGAAGGGTTTGAGGAGGTGCTGTGGGATGAGCTCACTGAACCCCTTCTGCAGAGCCAGAAACTGGGCTTCAATTCCACGCATAAACCTCCAGTTCACATAAAGTCTGAAATGAATCAAATAAAATAAAAAATTCAGCAAAACACAGGTCAAATAAGTATACGTCTGGCAGATGTCTGCAAGTAACGTTTACACTCTGTATCCGACAGAGAGTTTAGAGGGCTACTGTGGGTTATTTACCTTACATATTCCTTCTTGTTCTCCTCAGTGACGGGGATATTACGGCCATTAGGCTTGAGTTCATGTTGTGAGAACTTCCCAAAGGCATTGTGCTCTACGCAGAACGTGTGATCGAGTACTGAAGTGATGTCATTCTCCCTGCACAGAAAACATCAAAGTAAAAGCTGAAACGGAAACTATGTACACAAGCACGCAGGATACAAACTAAGCAGTCTGCCTGTGCCAGGCTGAGAGGATTGTTTATTGGTGCTTTTGCTCACAATATCCAGACGAGGCTCTTGTGCAACTCGGGGTCGGTGGTCTCCAGGTCGTTGAGTTGGATGGGTTTGCCCAGCAGCTGTTTGTAAAAGGGCAACGTGAAGCTCCCGTTGATGTAGTGACCGTGAAAAACTGCCAGGCCCATCACACGACCAACAAAGTGGAAATATGACAGGTGGTCCTTAAAAGAAAGACAGTGTGAGACACAGAGTCTGGACTTATTAGTATTATTCAGTATGTGGGTTTAATTGTGTGTACTCACAGGATTGATGGAGGAGTCTGGGTTGATCTGTAGTGTGTAGATATTGTCTGTGGAGTACTGGAACAGGCCGTAATAGGGGTTTAACATCTCGTGACACAGCAGGTACAACCACTCCCTGCAGAAAGACACCACAATGATCACAAAGATGAAGTAGCACTAATCCACCAATAAAAGGTGAGTTTCCATTTGATTATTAAGCAGTTGGCTTGGTTAGCATTTTCCCTGTCAAAAAACAAAAACAAACATAAACAAAAACAGGCATGATAAAAGCAAATTACCTGGCCACTCCACCGTAATCGAGGCCTTCCTCTCCCCTGAACTTCACCATTAGTCGTTTCTTCAAGTCTTTGGGCCTCATCTTCATTATCTGCCGGTATGACTCCTGTATAACGCACACAGCTTTAATTACAGGGTATCAGGTTTAGATCAGTTTTCCTTTGTTAATCGGTTAATTAACATTCACAGCCAGTGCTTCTGTGTTTCCTCCGCTTCCACCTGCACTCACCTCAAAGATCTCCTCTCGGGACACCTCTATGCGACAGTGTCCCGCTTGAGGCTGCTGCAGCGACAGCTCGTGGCGGAGCAGCTTTAACTTGTGCACCAAATCTCTCTCGTATCGCGCTGCCACATCTCCATCCCCTCCTCCTCCACCGCCACCACTTACTCCTCCACCGCCCCCCTCCTCACCCCCCACTTCCATCTGGGGGGCCTGGGAAGATTCCTTCACTTGTGATTGCTGACTGGAGGTGGGAAGAAGTAGAGGAGGAGAACAGAAGAGAGATATGAAGTTGTGGAAGAACGATACTCTGGAGAGCAGAGTGGATTACACACAGTCCTCCCATTCAGCATAAGCAGTGAAATCTACCATAAGCTCATGTTTATGTACATCACACAAGTCAGCAGCGTTAGTAGGTCGGTGGCAGATTAGATTGGTCCATGTTTTACCTGATAATGTTGTGTAGGCGTGGGTCTGTGAACTGTGTGGTTCGGTTGTTGTGGTCCACAAAGTAGATCCGGCCAGACACAGTGCTTCGGACCTCCCAGCCTACAGGTAAAGGCCCGAGTTCCTCACAGCTCACGCTGGCCAAATCCCTGCACCAGTAACACGTAAACACAGTGAGACAGAGCACCACATTTCCACCTGTTCTGAGCATGCATACTAGGTAGTGAAATCCTCATACTGAACTAAACTTGGACCCCAAAGGCCCATGAAAAGCTACTAAGAGTTATTTTATTTATCTGCTGCTAAATAAGAGCTAAAAAAAGACACTGGGCATGCTCTAAAGACAAATGGAGCAAAGTGTTTGTGCATTTATTTTAGATATCGCTGCTCATTACAGGGTCGAACTGTATATTTAGAGTCGGGTCACAAATTTGAAGAAACCTCTTTGGGCTGAAAACTTTGAGAACCTTATTAAAACCAAAACATTTGTTGAAGAAATGCTTGTACATGTTTACTGTGATCAGTACATTTTCCTTCAGTGTGAAACAAAACACTTGAATTTCATCATTTTTTGGCACTCTTTACATAACCCTTCAATCATAAACTTTAAAACACACTCATTTTGACATGTTTATGATTAAGGTCAGCATATAGGGTCAGAAGTAATGGTCTGTTATGACAGATTTATAGTAAGCAGTAATTAATATTGCTGACATTTTTATGACTGGGGGCAGTTTGTACTGTCAAAACCATCCATAAATCTTACTAATTAAGAATTGTAAGTGGTGTAAAACTGTCACAGTCAGCCATTAGCACAAATTATGAGATCATAAAACAAGATGTATCTACACAAAGTATAACGCATAGATAAAGTATGATATAAGACGTAGATAAGGCCTAAAATGCTAGCCTGAGTGTATAAATCAAATGCTTAAAATATTAAATTTAGTGTATTGTCAAGTCAACCATATCACTATGGTTGGGATATAACTATCTGATGGTCCTCTATGAGCATGCACTCAGCAAAAATAGGAAGGAAGAACTCCCTCTTAACATGCAAAGAAAAGGGCCTATTTTTACATATTTAAATTACTTCTAAACCTACATGTGAATGCAGTCACTCACTCACAGAAACAGGCTTTTCTTGTTAAGCCAAACATTTTATACAATCCTGAGTATAACGCTGAGAGTGGAGTAGTTTAAGGGTTAAGAGTTAAGTCTCTCTGCAGATGCAATGGCTAAGTCTCTTTGTGGGCTTTCACCTCTTTTCCAGTTATGCTTGGACTAAATGAAGTGCAGCATAGTCATACCGTGGTATCCGGGGGTCATGCCAGGTGCTGACGCCTGTCTGTGTGTGGAGGAAGTACACCTGGCCCTGCACTGTTGTTCGCTGCTCTGTTTTAACAAGAAAAGAAAACCATTCAATGGACTGTGAGGTTTAGGTTAAACAAATATCTATAGCCACAACAGGAGTTCATCACTGACCGTATCCCTCTGGCAGGTCAGGCGGTTGGTGTCCATGTGGTCTGTTCTGAGGGGTGTGGCCATGACCTCTGGAGTCTTGCCCTCTGATTCGCTGGGTCTGAAGACGGCTCTCCTGACTGGGAGAGTCGAGCCGACAGTTCCCGCCTCCCGCGGCACCGGTGGAGTCTGAGTAGGGCAGCGGTTCTTCACTGAAACATCCCTCAAACACAGGCCTACACACAAAGAGAAACACACTGGAATCACATGACGGGTCAACTGCTTTTTATTTAAAACTCAGCGCAACAAAGACAGCAGGAGGGACAAATACTTAACAAACAGCACTAAAATAATCCTCTGACCTAAAACAGGTCGTTGTGTAACATCACATGAGATCCAAACAACAGCCTTGTATTTAAAAGTTAGTGTGTGATATTAGCAGGGTTAACACCTGGTGACACTCACCCATCATTTTCTAACAGTCCTCTACAGTCCACAACAGGGCCTCCGCTGCCAATGCGGTCTCGTGTTTGCAGGCTCACTGTAAACAAGGAGGACGGACAGGTCAGAGAGTTGACGCCGTGTTAGAGGGGGGAGTGCAGAACATGCACACAGTGAAAGAAAAGCAACAATATGACTAATCTGTACATACGCTCCATCACTGTCCAGCCTTACCTACAATCTGCCCCCGCACTGCATCACTGTCAGAGGGGTTCAGCTTACATAGATCTAGACGCTGGTCTGAAACAGGAAGCAAATACATTTTTATATTCTTGACAGAGCAGCACTAAATAAATGGTGTGAAAATGTGTGTATTTAAAATCAGAGCAGCAGATAAAGACAACGGTCTTACATCCTGTGTCTTTTAGCCTGCTGATGGCATTAGAAAGCAGTCGTATGCACCCCAGAAACCCTGCCCCCTGTCGTTTATGGATCTTCTTGTGGTTCCATATACTGATGGTGATGGAGTCTGTTTTACCAATGTAGCTAAAAAAAACAAAACAAGTGACATGCAACAGGTCTCTTTAATCCAGCTTTGTATGAAGGAGAGCCATTTTACAGGTCAAAGATCCGAATGAATGAAACAATCAACATCTGTAGATCTTCTGCATCTTTAATGAGTTGTTATATTTACATAAAACTGAAACTGGCAATCAATAAAAATGATAAAGAATAGATGAGTTGCTGCCAAAAGTGGAGGAGTTTAAGTGTCTTGAGGTCTTCACGAGTTCAATTCAATTAAATTGAATTCAATTTTATTTATATCGCGCCAAATCACTACAACAGTCGCCTCAAGGCGTTTTAAATTGCAAGGTAGACCCTACAATAATACATACAGAGAAAAACCCAACAATCATATGACCCCCTATGAGCAAGCACTTTGGCAACAGTGGGAAGGAAAAACTCCCTTTTCACAGGGAGAAACCTGCAACAGAACCAGGCTCAGGTAGGGACGGCCATCTGCTGCGACCGGTTGGGGTGAGAGAAGGAAGACAGGATAAAAGACATGCTGTGGAAGAGAGCCAGAGATGTGAGACTGACGCAGGGATTGGGGGCAGACTGTACTGATCTGTGGTGATGAAGAGAGAGCTGAGCTTAAAACTGAAGCTGTTGATTAACTGGTTGACCTATGCCCCTACCTTCACCTATGGTCATGAGCTCTCGGTAGTGACCGAAAGAATGGGGTGGCGGACACAAGTAGTAGAAATTAGTTTCCTTCGAGGGTGGCTAGGCTCTCACTTAAACAGATTTCATACTTTCTGTGTCTGTGAGTTTCAAATTCATCATCAGACAGTCAGTGTGAGGGTCGGCTCAGGCATCCACGTACCTGCCTGTTTTTTGTAACCGCACAGATTCATCTGCAGAGAATTTACATTACAATCCACCAATGACGCATCCCATCAAAGCAGCGTACTTCAAAGAAGTATAACAGGAATGAATATTTGGCTGTAGGGTCTCCAGCAGTCCGTGTCCCCAACAGAGCATAATGCAGGCTTTAGAGACAGGGTGAGGAGTTGAGTCATTTGAGAGGGATTCAGAATAGAGCCACTGCTCCTCCACATTGAAAGAAATGGTTCGGGCATCTGAAAAGGATGCCTCCTGGAGACCGGGCCTCAGGTTAGACCCAGAACTTGCTGGGTCCAACCTGCTGGCTTGGGAATAACTCAGTGTCGCCTGGTGATGACTGGGAAGAGGTGGCCAGGGCAAGGGAAGTCTGGGTCTCTCTGTTTGAGTCCCCAGTATACCTGGTGCGTTTATCGCTTTGTGTGCTGCCGGTAATGTCTTTAAACAGTCACTTCTATTCATGCCCTGTGATAAGGCACAGGCAGCTGCTACAGTCTTTTCATGAATGAGAGGTGTCGCCACTCAGACAACACCACCACATCTGTGCTGATATAAGATAAGAAGTCAAAAACTGTTGTTTCATTTTATTCTGTTTAAAAAGCACGACAGAGGACTGCTGCCTCCGTGACCTGAACACAGACAAGTGGTAGAAAATGGATGGATAGCTATGTTAAACTAATTATTGTCATTCATTTTAAATATCTATACCTGAGCAGAAATTACTTTACTGTAAAATTAAAGTAGATTTGTTTTTAGAGCTGTGGAGGAGACTCACAGGTCATAGTGCTGATTCCATTTGGGGTCCAGTGTGCTCTTTACTGTGTCTGTAGAGTGGCATTGACCTGATCCGTCCACCACGACTTTGGCAAAAGGATCTGGCAGACCTGCACACAAAAACTTGTAATTAAAAATCTGTTGCCCATAAAGTCTCTCAAAATCCAAAGTGGCTTAGGTGCTTCTCATAACATGATCTCCATGATAAAACATTTAACGTAAATGGAGTTGTTGTACTTGTATCTAGACTAATTCTGGCCTGCAGTTTAAAAACAAACAGGAAATTCAGTTTGTTTGCCATTCTTATTAACAGTACTTGAGATTCACCATCTAATCTGACAGGAAATGAAGACTCTAATCCAGGCAGCGTTTAACAAATTCTGACCAAGAACAAAACTGGGCACATTCGGAGAAGCTTTGCAGCCTTAAACAAACCCCTGATTGTGGGGTGACAGTCAGGGTCATTGTTGTATTCCAGCGCTACCACAGGTCAACAGTTATCCCTCAGAACAGCAAATGAGCAACATCAATGGCACTCTGTTTTCACAGTCGCTCCTATGTCACACGGGCTCTTTATAATGCCAGAAATATGCATGTGAAAAAGATCACAATCAAAGTACTTACGAAAGAAGTCTTTCTTTGCGAGGTTCTTGGCACATAATACTGCAAGAGAAAGGAGAAAAAAAATTACACAAATATATGTAATATTACAGCACGTAGGCTGACACAGTGGACCCATCTGAGGGGAAAGAATGTGGGTTAGGATAAATGTATGAATACCAGAGGACGGTCATGAAAGTAGATATGACACTCACAGAGAAGTACAGGCTAGTGTCAGGCAAAATGCACAAAGACAGACACGCTCAAAGACCACCCACGGATAAAGCGGCAGACCACTTTCTATACCCACACCATCTTTGTAGAGTCAGAGAGCAAAGCTCAATCTGACCAAGACTCTGAGAATTTGTAAGTGTGTGCAAAGTATTGTTTATCGTGTACGTGGGTGTACACAAAGTCTGGTTATTTGTTTCCCTAGACAGCTGGCATATGACACCCTAGGCTAGCTCTCCTCTAACACTGAAAACACAAGAGATCAACAACTTCACAGCTATTTATTTCTTTTTTTTTTTAGAAATACACTCAAGTGTTTGTTTCACGGCAGAACACAAACAAGCTGCATGTTGGTTTTCACAGCTGATGCAATGCAATTCAAAAGGTAAGCTGTAATCAACACGGATAATCAAGTACACCGGGCCTTTGTCAAATTTATATGCATTGTTTTTATTTGGGCTGGTAAGTAAAATGTAGGGTGTATACCTGTGAGCTCTGCTTTTTAAAGAAACAGTAAGGTTTTTGTTTTGACTGCATGTGAGCTCTGTGTTTGCTGTTCAACACACTTATCTGTAAAGATCAGCTGATCACGGTACATTAAAAAGGAGCTTCAAAGTTCGGCTTTTTTTAGTTAACTGTCCTAATGTTTGATCTCTTATTTCAACGTGTCATAACAGTCAGTATACTTAAGATTAGATTACCATCTTCTTCCGGTGCTCTAACATTTCTAACGGTTAAAAAAAGAAGAATGTATTGGGCTAGCTTCATTTAGTCACCATCAGCGTCCAGAAGACACTGTAGTATTTCTGGCTTCTCATGCTGACACAGACGACGACAGATCTAAACTTAGTTTTAGTCATTTTTAACTTTAGTTGTTAGGAAAAGAAGAATCCACACACTCTATGTCATGACTACGTGGGCAACAGCACAAATATACAAACAGCACTTTCTGCCATAATCAGTAATCGTTTGCTTTGGAAGGCACTGAAGAGTGGAAATCACTAAAGCTGCACTAACTAACAGCTACAACTAACAGCTTGAGTGAAAGTGACTACGTGCAGGCAAACACAGCAGTCACAATGCCTCTAGCTACTGCTGTCAATGCAGAAAAAAACCACACAGTTAAGCCACTGTACTGGGTTATTGACAACATATAGGTTATGTGTGGATAAAGTAGGATTTCCGTTGGTGTCATTTTGCACATTTACTCCTGTGTTAGTGCAGAATATCAGTGTCAGTCTGGTGATTCAGTGTCACACCGATATTTTAAGGAAGTAAATGCAAAATCTAACGTGAACAGCACATTTCTTGAGCTGGACTGCGATGTCAGCACAATTTATTTATTTTTTGATTATTCTTTAAATATTAAAAATACACACCACTGTGGATCAACATAAATGTCACCAGAGAGTATTTATGAGTTTTTTTGCTAAAGTTTCAGCTCAGACTGTTTGACATGACAAGTAATTAAGATAAACGGCCTGCTCTGTAGCCAAAAACAAGACAGCCTGACAGAACCTTAGAAAAATAATGTGGCTTCATTTCTCTGCTGTTCATTTTCATATTAAAATGAATTGGGCTGGGTTGGGGGGGTCAAAATCAGATCTGAGTTAGAATGTGTAACCCAATCAATCACCTGCATGGAGCTTGGCAGGGGAGCAACGGGTGCTTGAAGTGGGTAGGAGAGTCATCCCACACATCTAAGGGATTTTTGTGGCCTCCATTACACATCTACCGCAACTTTAAATTACCTTTCATGGCAAGTTGAAATAAGCTGACTCTGCATTTAGTCTACTTTGATGATCCCTTAATTATTTCCCTTCTTTTTTTTTTTTTTTTTTACCCAAATGACCAAATATTTGCGTTCCTCAACATGTAAATTTGGTGCTTTTCTTGTTTTGTGTCCATTAATAGATTTAATCTTTGAGCTTCATGCTGCTGACCTGATAAAGCAATATTTTCATTTATTACCCCAGGCATTGGACTAGATCAGTGTAATTAATTCTTTAGAAACTGATTAAAAAAAGTATTCTGCATAATAATAAAGGTAATCTCAAAAGTCCTCCATCCAATCTACGCTAACTGAACAATGCTGGTGAGACACTGGGAACATTTCAGAGGTAAGTACTGCTGGTACCGTCAGGGGAAAACAACCTTAGATCTTAACTGATCTGCTACACACCTAAACTGCCTTTTGATTCGGTTTGGCCCAGACAGCTATCTAGGAAGTTAGTCAGGCAGTCAGTGGTTTCGGATGTGGTGACCAGAGTGGCACGTACGTGTCTGGTGTTGCCTAGTCCATTTCCTGTGATTAACCATTGGAGAATGGCTTCAGGATATCCTTCCCTGTTCCCTGTCAACCTCTTCCAATCCTCTCCTCCTGACTCACACATTCCACACTGAGACTTCATCTTTTCTACAGACGTAATGAAAGAAACGCAGTGTGTGAGGAGAGGGAGGGAATCGAGTTTCTAAAGTCTGCCACCTATTTCAGACTGGAAGTAAAGGAAGCCTCTGTCGCTGTCCCTGCTGTGCTATTCACCAATTCTTCCCACAATGTGTTTTCTGACTTGCTCTTCTGTGGCCCTGAATGTGTGACAGGACCTTTCTCAGCATCTCAGGAAATTCCTCATTCTGCGAAGGTCATGGCTGGTAAAAAACACACAGAGCTTACAGCCTAACAGCTCAGCTGGTTCTCAGTTTCTTTCCCCAGTGTCGTTTCCCTTTCTTTTTATTTGCATTTACTGCCTTTCTGTTTAAAAAAAAAAAAAAGTATGAAAAAGCTAGACAGTCAGTGGGGTAGTGATGGCGGGGGTTCTATTCATCCAATCTTGATGGAACAAGCAGAAACAGTTTGAGAGAGGTGAAGAAAAAGTGAGCCTCTTTTGCACCAGTCAGTCAGCTACATAAGGAATATAAAAATCACATCACCCTTTCAAGAAAATCAACGATCCCCTACAGACGTTAGCAAACTTGCTCTACACTTCTTTGACAGCAGATATTCTTAAGATAATGACCAGAAACGCACAACTGCAGCGCCTAATTAAAGCTTCTTAAATCACCATCAATGGCTCGAGTGCTTCAAGGTAGTGCAATCGCTTTGCACTTTGATCACAGCTCGAGTCAAAAAACATGATGAATGCTGACAAACTTAGAGCGGTCTATACTTTCTTGTCTCGGCAAGCGCCCGCAGCCTTACAAGCAGAACAACTCGTGAGCTTATGATGATGTCATTTCCTGTATGACCTCCTTCTTTCGGCAAAGCAGCGGTTGGTGGACATGTGAGCAAATATCACACCTACTTAATAACAAGTAGCCTGCAGTACACAGACGCAGGACAACAGAAGGGCTTGCAAAAACACATAGACAATGGTTCTGTAATGAAGAATAAGTGGACACCGAGGCTCTTTAACCTCTTCATCCATGTTTCTACATCCTGTTTTGCATGCTTTTCTGCACATACTGCAAGCTTAGTAAGTGAGGGGATTAGAAATGCTTATGCTGCTTCCTAAGTAAGCATGAATCTGACTTCCCCCCTTCTCTCCTCTGTTGTATCCATCACACAAACACCTTTTCACTCTCATTTTTATTTCACTGCTTCCCCCCCCCCTTTTCTTTGATTGTTCCTCATTCCCTCACCCTTCTGTCCTCCTCTTTTCAGCTCCTTCACCCCTTCCCTCTCAAGTAACCTCTTGTCCCGACGCTGCCCTGTATTGCAGCTCGGGCAAGTTAAGCGCTCAATCCGACAGACTGGCACCAAAACCTGAGCGGCACGTGTTGCTAGGGCTGGGCTATATCATACCGTTCACGGTAATACCGGTGTAATTTTGGGCAACGATAGGAAAATGAAATATCGCGATAGAATATGGGTAAAACGCGCATGCGCAGTGCCTTTGTTTACATATGCACATGGCGGCGACGCAGAATGAGAAGAGCGAAAGTGGATCGTTAAATGAAACGGATGAACCAGAACTGGTTTGTAAAAATGCTGCAACTTCAGTGGTGTGGAACTGGTTTAGCTTTCGTCTGTCAGATACACAACAAAGCACTGTTTTTGGTAGCGCATGCTAGCGGGCCGTCGTTATTACCGTGTTGTTTGGAAAATACGGCACACTTAAAATCAATCCTTTGATTTTTCTGAAAATCGACAGTGCCCCTTATAATCCCGTGTGCCTTATGTATGAATTCTGGTTGTGTTTACTGACCTCGAAACGATTTTATGTGGTACACGGCGCTCGAAAATCTGTCAGATGTTTCAGTATGACTTTGCTAAGCTACGAAGCTGCACCGCTTGATGGATTGTCAGAGCATTACGGCTATCGTAGGCAGGAGCCTCGCGGAGTGATACGTACTGTGCTTCAACATAATATTACCTTATTGTGTGTGTATAACCTCTTTTTAAGTTTTGTGGATATTATACATGGTTATGCTGAGGATGTGTCGGCCAATTTCCACTGGAAATGCCTTTTGGTTAAACTGTCAGCAAGGAATTTACATTTGCACTGTTAAATTTTTATATAACTTTAATGCACATAAAAAATAGCTGCTTGTTTAAGTGAAAATACATTGATGAGGTTTTTTGCACTAATAAAGTTGTGGAGTTGTAAAGTATTTTGTCTAGTATCAATTATATCGTCAGTTATATCGTTATCGCAAATTTTCAAATGTATATCGTGATAAATATTTTTGGTCATATCGCCCTGCTCTACGTGTTGCGTCCACTAACTTTATCCTACTGAATGACTGATTCTTTAATTCCTTTCATGGCATTTTCCACAATAAAACGCCATTCACTTACAAACAAAAACACCCTTTTCTCCACTATTTTTGACCTACTTATGTTCTGCATCTTGCCTTGACCGTATTTTTGCATTCAAATGTTATGTTTCACACGCTCAAAAACCAGAGATAAACAAAAACAGCTAGCTGTAGTGTGTTTTTAAAAAAAAAAAATATTACTACAGTTGCAAGTTTTTGGTATCAAAACTCACAAAATAAGCATATGATCAAACATATGGTGCTTTTTTCAAAATATTTAACACTGTGTACGACATAAATAATTTGGTTACATTGGTTTCAATACAGAAGCTACTTCTGACTGTTCCCTTCTCACAAGCAGTGGATGCACTAGGTTGATTTGGTAGAGTTTTATGCCAGATGCCCAACATAATGCAACCCCAGGGATTCATGTGTCTCTGGCTGGAATTCAACCAGTATCCTTTTGCTTCCTAAACTAATGTCTATACCGCATTACACAAGTTTCAAAATAATGAAAAGGAAAAAAAAACTAAACTAAGTATTTGACTTCCTTTGTTCTTCCATGTTATTCAAAGCAATACCTAAGCTTAAGAAAAAGATAACGAAGACAGGAAGACACAATAATCACTTGTAAACACAACAAAGTCTCTCAGATCTGACCCAGTGTCAAACATGCTTATGTCCCTATTGCACAAACACACGTGCATGCTTTTCAGATATACTGATGTTGAGAGGGGGGGGGGACAACCAACTCTTTCTGGCAGACTAAACAGAGCTGGCCAGCCTGGCAGCATTGCACTCCCATTGGCTCATTGCACATTCCTTACCCAATTAGAATTCCACTCATACCTGTGGAGGCGGGGCACAGTCAGGGGCAATAACCTCTGGTTGCATACAAGTTGAAAAATGGTTGACTAGTATACACACACATACCTTCTTTGCTTGCTTTCGTCTTAACTCATCTGATGAAACACTTTATGATAACATACTTCCTGTAGAGCTTATTTTACCAGAGTCGCTTACAGTAAACTTTACCATAAGAGGACACGATCTATTATAATCCCAGATGACTGCAGTGTTTTAACTGATTTTGACTAAAATGATTTGTTATCAGTTAATCTACCAATCTTAGTAGTATATAAAATACCCGCTTACAGTAGATACAATGATATAATCTATTTTGATCACTGATGTCACTCTTGAATGTCAAGAGTGACATCAGTGTCACTCTTGAATGTTAAGAGTGACATCAGTCCTTTGTTATTATTTCAAACAAAAGAAGTGGTGAACTGTTCTTTTGCAGATCTACGTGGCTAAGTGAGACTCGGTGATAACGTCAAGCGCAGATAACCTCAAACTGAAATGTATAAACAGTGGGATAAGTGACGAAGTGTGCTGGATCTGTTAGTCTGATTCCCGTCCTTATTTCTTGAAATCCACTCTTAGAGGAATAGTCAGTAAGTAAACAGCATGTGGGGAGCATTTTCAGCCAGCACTTCACCTCATCAGTGCTGACAGGCATTTGCTTTAAAAGACATCCATCACAATCATACCTTTGCAGTACACTGCTGCAATGCTCCATGAAAACCACACAAAGAAATATTTAGTCTGACGGAAAGCAAATTTTAGTGTGTGTTATTGCTCATTTTTGACTCAGAGGGACAAGGCGTCTGCTCAGTGGCTCAGATGGGTCATTTCCATTTGAATAGAGGCCCCTGGATGCCCAGTGGGGTTACATTATCAACAGTAGGAACCTTTGTTCCAGCTGTGACTGTATGTGGAGCGGAGGAGGAAACTTCTATATGACCTACAGGGCAGACTCCGACCCACAAACTGAAAAATAAAATAAAAAATATTTCAATTCGGTTGAATTAATGACCCCTGAAGAACAAACATGCTGCACTTCCTTCAGTGGGGACAAGTTCAACGAGTCCGACATTTGTGCAGCTACAGCTGACACAGCAGCGAAATGCCAATCGATACTCATTGGTAATCCGGACTAGGATGTCAAATCTAGCGGGAGATCAATTTTCATACAGGCTGCCGCTCGACATTTGCTCTCCCCCCCGCGTTACAGAGCTCGCCGCATTCGGCTGAAGCGGAGGTTTCGGCTGGTGGTCAGCACCCCCAAAAAAGGGTGTAGCTAGCAAGCGCTAGCGGTCAACATTAACCACAATGTTACTATTAGCTAGCAGGCTAAGAAGCCACTGTTAGTGGTTGATAAAGTTTTTGAACGTGGCTTTCAAGCGTCGGCATTCACCAAGACCAGTGGACTAGTCGCCTGTCTCAGCTGCAAAACTCACAGGACAGTGAACAGCTCCTTGGCTGTCCTCTCGGTAATTTACTTAGCATCTAAGCTAACGAGCTAGCACTCGACTGGTGTTTGCCACACAAAAACCGGATGTTTGGGCGAACAGCAGACTCGAGAGGCTCAAAGACACTTCGCGTCGTCTCGTTAGGTTTGCTAAAATCAACACGTTACCGAGCAAACACTGAGTTCCGGTTTAAACGTGCACAGTAAGCTCTTTCTTTCGCTCTCGCTTTTACCTGTCAGTCGGATTTTGATGCTGGACCCGTTCCTCCGACTCCCAGGATTCGACATCACTCCGGGAAAAACGATCACACAAACTTCCCGTTCGAGCCAGCCAATATCACAGTTTCACCAAGTAATGGAACTGCGAATAACTTCAGTTTCCACACATGCGGTTTGCTTTTGGTTTCCTCACGGATAAAAATGTATTATTTCACCGCAAAGTCTTGCGCTCCTTCGAAATCCGACAACACGGGAGAACATTTTCGGGCAGGCTCAAGCACGTACTGACGTATTGTTCTCAGTGTCTGTACAGTACGTGCTCGCTCCGGGAAGCGTGGGCGTGCCCGTGGTGATCAGATTCTTTCAAGTCTTTAGACATTCTGTTTTGGTTTTTACTTCAGTAATTAGGGCCCGGGCACTAAAAGTACGAAGACCCTATTGGAATTGCTCCGTTTATTATTATTCAGACAAAACAAGTGGCTTTTTGAGGGCTTTAACATATTCAAAAAAATAGAGAAAAAATAAAGAAATATTGCACACGTTTCAGGTCTGGTAAAAAAATTTTTTGGTATTTTAATAGTTTCGCATATGGGCGGTGCAAAATGGCTCTAGAGCGCCACCTATGCGTTGTTAAATAAAGTGCTATGACCATATAGTTTGAGCTACATGAATGAAATTTGGCTCACACGTGTAACATGCCAAGACGAAGAAAAAAATAATTGGGCCCATCAACGCAAACCCAACAGGAGGTCCACCATTTTGAATTGAATGTGAGATTTTGGCGCCGATTTTGCCATTTCCAGGCGTTATACTTTTGCGAACGCCTAGGGATTTGATCAGATCAGCTTCATATTTGGTCAGTGTCAACTACACACCTGGGCCATTTAATTTACAGCAGCATTCATTTTGTTAAAAAAATACAAAAATAGAACAACACACAGAACGGGCCAACATTTAGCTAAAAATCGTTTAACAACAATTATTGAGTTCAACAAAACTCAATAATTTTGCTGAAACGATACTGCTAGGTGGTTTGTTAGCTAAGCTGTCTCACCTTGTTCAGGGATATTAGCTTCAAGGGGTGGTGTAAAAAGCATTTTTTTTGCTTTTTTAAAAGTGACAGCTATGGATTAAACAGGATTACTAAACACAATTTTCACATAGTTTTCTTTTTCGTGTTCAACACGTCAAGCAAGCTAACACCAAGTGTGTTAGCAAACAAACTCATAGTCGATCGATATGGTCTGTGTGTGCCAGGCCAGCAGCCAAAGCAGTTAAGGTAAGAAGATGCTTCTGTTTAGAAATATATGACCAAAAGAGGGTATCTTAAGGTGTGAGACACCCCCTGCTACAGGGGAACGTCACTTACATTGTTGTTAAAAAGCATTTGCTCCCTTCTGGATTTTATGGACTCCAGTGAACCACAGTGAGAGCCATTAACCAGAATTGGAAAAGAACTTGTAACAGTGGTGAACCTTACCAGGAGTGGCTGGCCTACCAACATTCAGTGCATCGACGACTCATCCAGGAGGTCACAACTGAACCCAGAACAACATTAACGAACTGCAGGCCTCACTCGCCTCAGTCAGAGTTCATGATTAAACAATAAGAAAGAGACTGGGCATAAATGGCATCCATGGAAGTGTTCCAATGAGAAAACCACTGCTGACCACAAAGAACAAAAAGCCTTGTCTCACATCCGCCACAGCACATCTTGATGATCCCCAAAACTTTGGGAAAACATTCAAAAGTTTCAGAAGGGTTAAACAGTCCAAAATGCCTCCACAGAAATGTGCCACCACTGTAAAATGTATGATATGGGCGATAAATATAGCCACTATTTGCAGTTTTCACACAAACATTTTCGCACCATTGTACCACAGTCAAGTGTTGCATTATTTGCAGGTTTACACCATAAATTTAGAGAGTCGTTACGTGATGGTCCAAGGGGTCCCAGCAATTGGGGTTATAACTTAGTTGATTCAGCTGTGTGCCCTCTATGGAGCTGTAGAGGAGTACCGGCCCCTGGACGAGTATCCTGCCGAAGAGTTCACAGAGGTCTACTTTGTAAAGTTCCTTCCGTTCATTATGCCTAACTGGCAAAGTCTGAAGAACCTTCGGAATAATTTGGTTTTGTTTCGGCTCAGCAAAGCAACACATGGATGAGAAAAGTTTCTATGGTGGTGTGCTGCATGTGTGCTAAGTCCGTATAATTTTATATCTATAGGTTAGATTTTGTCTCTCAAAATCCACCACTCCAATGAACAACAACTTAGTTCCACCTTAGTCCAAGCAAACCCAAGTTAAGATAATCACACACACACAACTAGTCACTTTACATCTTTTCATTGTTTCTTTGTACATTTTCACAATCATTTTTAAATGATGTGGATTTTTGCACTCGAGTTCTGAAGAATACTTATTTTCAGCTGTATTTTTTTTCATCTGTTAAGACTTTTTTGTGTCTCATTTTATTATTGCAAAGTGAGAGAAAAGGAACAGAAAGAGGACAGAAAAAACTACCATGTCAGCCAAACACAGGAATTTTTTTTTAGGCAGATAAGTTACATATGTGAAGGTGTGAGAGTGAGCTTAAGTAAAAAAAGTATGATTGAGGAGTTACATTTAATTTTTTCATCCAAGGTCCCTTGAAGAAAAACAGACAGTCCCTCAATCCACTCTTCCATGCCGACAACGCCGTCTTTGTCTTATGTAGTGAAGACTGAATGACAGACAGTTACACTCACAACATGTCTTGGATTTAATTTTAGATTTTAATTGTTCGTACTGAAGAAATTGTTGAATTGTTGTTGATAATTTGGAGATTTAGTTTACTTGCCACCATTTTATTGACATTTTACTATTTCAAAAACAATATTAGCTCTGTTTGTGTCATGTGGAGGACCAAAGACCAAAGAAAAACACAGGGCTTAAGTACACGAGTACCATAGACGATACGATCATAGTCAGGAGCACGCCAGGGCTTCCAGCGGAGCTCCTCCAGCTGGCCAAAGGCTGCCTCCCGACGCTCATACAGCTCACGGTCTGCTAGGTCCATGTTCTGGATGCGATCTTCTGTCATGTGGAGGCTGTGTGCAGACACACGGAGTAAAAAGGTGAACTGAAATGCAACTTTACCTTCAAACTAAAACAGGAAACATAACACAGAAACGCGGACTTGACGAGGGGATACAGCAGACAGGGGAGAAAAAGCAACTAAGGAACACAGATCAGAAACTAGAAGGCAGAACTCAAAGTACAATACAAAACTCAAAACTCTGGGTCGACGACTCACGTCTCCTAATAGTTTGAATTTGATGGCACCAACATATCTCAAGACAGCTGAGAAGGCAACAGTAGGGTGCAAAAGTAAGTGGTACTAAAAAAGAAACAGAGAAACATTTTGCAACTTTAGGTTAATTGGCAGTAGGTCACTAACAAAAGTCAACATAGGGTTTTACCAACAGAGGATGACTGGATACATGACTGGATATATATTGAAAAAAAACCAAAACAGCATCGTTGAGAAACGGAGTTCCTCAGAAGTAAAGATGGGTCGAGGTTTGCCAATCTACAAAAAAAAATTGCATCTACAGTTTATGCAAATTCAAAATGATCATTGCATGCTGCCTTTATTTACATTTCACACAACGTCACACCTTTTTTGGAACTTGGGTTGTAAATAAATAAATAAATATAAATAACTGTAAACTGAATACCTCTACCCGTGATCCTGTCATCAGTCAGCCCAAAGATCCTGTGCAGCATGCTTAGGAAGGTCCCTCTGTCCAGACCGTGCACTGCTCTTCCAGAGTTGTTACACTCCGCCATAAGCATGTTAAAGTCTCAGATAAGGCACTCTGTAAAAAATGACTCGAAAAAACATGTTTTTGTAAGGTTTTGAGCTAAATGTGGAAAAATGTTGCCATTAATTTCAGCATGATTCAGTTTACAAACGTCGCCCCATAATGAAGAGCACTAAACTACCTATAACAAAGTTAGCCTAGTTTAGCCCGGGCTTATTGACGTGAGAAGTTTAACCGTCATACTCACAGTGCTCCACTTGTTTTGAGATGTTTTCAGCAAGCGTCTGATTTCCACATACTTTTTGCGATCTCCTCCAGACATCTCACATATAATAAGGCTCCGCCCCTGAAGATGTGCTATATTTGACATCAGCAACAGCGCCACCTAGTGGGAATGGGAAATGTCATGTTTTACACTTTGGGGTACAGTATAGAGGTGGGTGGCCCCAGCAACCTCACAATTGTCCAGTAAAAGCCTTAAGGAGTTGGTCTTGGGTTACACTGAAAACTGTGAGTTTTCGTCAAACCCCGGCGGATTAGCGAAATTCGATGTTTCGCCATGAAGAACAAAATTGCTATAACTAAAAGAAATTCAGTCCGATCGCTAACAAAGTTCACAGGCATGATAACACTCCCACCCAGAACAGATTGCTATGCCCATTGTCAGGAATAGTCAGAGCGCCACCTATTGGGAACAGGAAATGTCATGTCTTATACTTTGGTGCACTGCTCCTCAAAGGTTGAGCCCATCCACCGTGAAAGCAGTGGACATTGGTGGAACTTGGAAAGAAAAGCATCTGGAGTTGGATTAACATCTGTCCCTCATCGTGCTTCAGTGTTAAAATTGTGAGTTTATTGACTGGCGCACCCTGGTGGCAAGGCGATTCGCCATGAAACAGAAAGTAGCTTTTGAGGGGCTTGGAAAGCTCGAAAACTCTTGAATTTTGAAACACACCTCCAACGTGAGGAAGGCTTTCTTGTTATATGGTTGTTTTCATGGAATATTGCAAAATAGCTCCACAGCACCCCCTACAAAATTTCAGAAGACCAGCCCTGCCCTATGTTTCATCTACGTGTCTGAAATTGAGAGATGTTTTCAGGCCTCATACTTTAACGAACTCCTCCTAGGGATTTCATCACATTGACATGGTCTTCGAAGAGTGGAATCTAAAGACCTTGGTGATGCTAAATTGCAAGGCTTTTCACGTTTCGTGAAACCAGGTGGTCATGGCAACACGTCGACCTTCGATCAGAAGAAGCATTTAACTGTAACTAAAAGATACATTAGGCAATCTTTCTCGAACTTGACAGGCAGTAGGAGAGTCCAGCCCCGAACCGATTAATGTGCCATTTGTCATCAATGGTTAGAGCAGTGTCTAGTGGGAAGAGGAAATGCAAAGTGGGTTATAAGCATAATTGAACGAGATGAATATTTAACTGGTGGTTCTACTCATGATATGCATCAGTGGGACATCAGATTGGACGGTAATCTCCATCGCCACCTGCTGGGCGTAGGTGTTGGGCTTGGCTTGACGCGCTTGGGTGCGAGGGCCCTCTCATTGCTGCTTGCAGCTTTAATTCTGCTTCTTTCTTTCTTTTTTATATTTACTTAATGAAAAATGAATCAAATATGATAATAAATAGATAGACATAGACATACATTAAAATATGTTTATGGAATGTCGTAGCAGTTATTTTTTAATATAGCGCTCTTTTACCTAATTTCTTCTTTAACAATATCCCTACATAGAATCACTCACTTTTATCGCTAACCTCATCAACCCAAACCTAGTTGATTAGGTTTTTGTCAATAATTGCTCACTTTAAAAATAACTTTTTAAAAAACGTAGTAACTAAATTAACCCTTCGACAACTCTGCTTTACATTTCTTATTCAAAAATCAATGAATATCACTAATAAAAAAAGCAAACAAAAAACGTTTGTAACAGCTTTGCAGATGTTTGACAGAGCTCCCATTTTAATTAAAACTCAGACAAATGCTGTGGAAAAATAGGTAATATATGATAATATATGCTGATAGGAATGGATGATGATCCTCCTCTAAACTTAGGTCTTGAATGCTGTTCACCCCAGCAATATTTAAATTTCATTATAATCCTTAGTTCCTAAGATATTTCACTCAGACCCACAAATGTTATAACAGAATTATAACTTTGGTGAGAATAGGAATGAGACAATAAAGGCATGGCAGACGTGACATAAAAATAAGTTCAAGTGGATGCACCATTTGCATCATAGCAGCATGACGGGCTTTAGGAAATGTTTAGCAGGAACATGAAGCGTGCAGGCAGCTAAAACACTAAAAGACTGAAGGAAAGCTGGGTGATCTGAGATTATAGCTGCTGGGATTTGGCTCTTTAGCGGCGGCACAGTTAACTGCATGGCTGCAGTATTAGCAGTGGGAACAATGGTACCTCTCACCGTCCTGTTTACACACCACAGTAAATCCATATAAGCAGCAAGAGCAGCATGACTCGCACACGTCCCAGGGCCCAGACACACAAACACACATTGCAGTTTCAACTCTTTCATATTCTGCCCATTGGCCACAAACCCTTAAACAGAGAGAGATACAGGTGGAACCAATAATTTATACACCTTTCCACCTTCCTCTTTATATGAGCACCCCTCTTTATGTCTTTAATGTATTTCCCCATTTTTTCCTCCACCTTTAATCTGTCTAATTCCCAGATGATGTTTGTATTTGTCTGTTTAACTATGTCAACACTCCACAGGTGGCTGTAGTCACGCTGGGGACACACACACACACACAAATCAGTCTATCCATCCAGCCATCGTGTACAGCTGTTAGTATGATTATGTGATTATGTGGGTGTATCTTTTACTCAGCTGGTCTCAGGGGCTGTGGAGCCCTGAGACCAGCTGAGTGTGCTCACAACAAAATCACTCCTATCATGGAGACAGAATAAAACCGCAGGGACAAGCAGACACACATTTAACAAAGATGAAGTCATTCTGTTTAACTGAGCAGTGAATAGTACTGGGTGGCCAAAACATGAGATAAAAATCAGAGGCTGAGACATGAGAAGACAGGGGAGAAGATGAAATTATACCAAGAGGTAAAAGAGAGGCTCCTCAGAATCTGTTAAGTCATTTAAAACAATAACAAAAACACAATTTAGAAAGCTGGAAAAAATAATATGATTGAAATGCTGTGAAGCAAATGATGAAGAATGTGGAACACAGTCAAAGCATTATGGCCCTGAGGCTCATTCTCTGTGTCTTTGTGTCAGTTCGCTGTGTGAGTGCCCCCTTTGGGAAACCGGAGCAACGGCTACTTCAGCTCAGAGGAAGTTGGGAGTGAGGCTACACGCTGAGAACAAAGCAGTGATGTCAGAAAATTTCAGCTTCATGGGAAAGCAGTGCGGCAACTTTTGGTATACTCTGGAATATTTCTTCACATCCTGGAATTTACACATCCTGGGAAAAAAAACATCAGCTCTTTTATACTTGACCCTGAGCTGTTCCTAGTTGAAAAAAATCAAAATGTAATTACTTACACACCAAAATACACTGAGGAAATCATTGTTTTAATATAAAGGATTTAATCTGGCTGCAGGTATTTCAAAATAATCAAGATGGACAAAAATCTATTTGAATTTGATAGACAAAAATAGCCCAATGGCACATCAGTGGTTTCAGTTTAAGATACCTTGCTCATCCTAATTCACACAGGGCACACACAGAGATAAAGTAATAGCTGCTTAATAGCAGACACATGGTGGAATGAAATTGGAGGGGTGGAATTCAAGAGGGATCGGGGAAGATAAATAAAATAATGGGCTGAGAAAAGGAGATGGTTTCGATGGCTTTCCAGGGAAACCCTGGGAAACCAAGGCAGACTGAAGAATTTCCAAATCCCACATTCACAGACAAATCTTGGGATGAGACCTTGAGGTTACTGCTGGTTTTTGAGTTGTGACCATATCAGGAAGGAGGCAGCCTGATATATAACCATGCAGCCCAGTTGCACACACCTATAGTGCTCCTGAGCTTACCTCCTGCACTGGTGAGTACCTGAGTCAAACACTAGCTCTTGTTGGATCAACATCTACTGTCCTTTCTCTCACTCCAATTAACAACTCTGCTTCTGCTTTCTTTAAACTGCCCAGTCTGTCTCTGCTGAGGCCAGTGGGTGAGTGGGCTGGGCTAGTGATCAGTCACTAGGTTGAGTGTGTTGGCGGCAGCAAGCATGCCTGGTGTGTATAAAAGCGAGTGTGGGGATGATGTGGACCCCATGCCGTTCCTTGGAGGGCTGGATGCCATGAATAAACCATATCAAGCGCCCCTGCTCAAAGATGACGGACGGCATTCTTATTGTTATCATCTTCTCTAACCAGATGGTGAAAGTGAGGAAAGATGATGTCCAGCAGATGAACCCGCCTAAGTTCTACCAAGCCAGTGACACGGCTGATCACACGTTCCTCAACGAAGCCAGCGTCTCGGAAAACCTCCACAGCACAAGGATCTACATAAGCCAGGTTCACAGCACTGAGTAATCCACAGCACCATTATTTATTACTTTTGGTTTTCCTCATCAATCATAAAGATTATGTTTAGCTATGTAGTTGATGCATCCCCCCCCCTTTCTTTTGCCATAAGGGTTATGAAAGCTTAAAGTCACTTGAGATTATTCATACAACGGATGATTTCTTTGATGACAAACTGTAATTTATCACATTTAGCATTAAATCTACACGTGTAGCTTTCTACTGCTTCTTCAATTAGTAAAAGTCTGAAAATTTCCAGAATGCCTAAAAGGGGTAACACCATGTAATTCTCATGTTAATAAATTGTAACCTTGTAATTAATTAAACTTCATTAACAAACAATGGAATTATATCTTATACTCTTTATTTATCTTTAGTAAAAATGAAACCAAGCTTGTGATGAAAATAAAAAACAATTTTTACCTTATGTTAGTTATTATATTATTGTTATTACAATTCTGATCAATCGTTAGCCCGTCCTGTTTATTTGTGGTGCAGTGCTCCATAAGTCTGTGTGGATTTGAGGATGAGGGCCAAAAGGCATATTTATGCTTTACAAAGTCCTTAATAAGCTCAACTTCAGATGTAACTTCATTAAAAAAGACTCAAATAATATTCATGTATGATTTAAAAATCCATATCCATTTGATATTTGTTATAATAGTTGTTTGATGATTACAACCAAATAATAACCGATTAGTAAACACGATTGTTTGTGATGTATTATTTGTGAACTATAAAATCCTCCTACTACTAATAAGAATAATTAGGATTTAATTTAAGAATGCCAAAAATTGTAAGACGTGACAACTTCTTTTCCCCCTTAAACTAGCTGATGCCCATCTGCATCTGCCTCGCAAGTATCAGTATACATTAATTTCATGTTTATTCAATTCAATTCAGTTCAATTTTATTTATATAGGGCCAAATCACAACAACAGTTGCCTCAAGGCGCTTTATATTGTAAGGTAGACCCTGAAAACCCAACAATCATATGACCCCCTATGAGCAAGCACTTTGGCGACAGTGGGAAGGAAAAACTTCCTTTTAACAGGAAGAAACCTCCGGCAGAACCAGGCTCAGGGAGGGGCGGGGCCATCTGCCGCGACCGGTTGGGGTGAGAGAAGGAAAACAGGATAAAAGACATGCTGTGGAAGAGAGACAGAGATTAATAACAGGTATGATTCAATGCAGAGAGGTCTTAATCTGTGTCATATTTGCTACATCTGGCATTTCATTTGCAATTTACTGCTTAAAAAAATAAATTGTGCAATTATGATGATACATTGATGATTTAAAAGAATCGAAAGTATGCAAAAACCTCATGTATCAGATATGATACATGAGGTTTTACATACAGGAGGTTAAATTACACTAAAAATGTAAGATTTATTTTTTAACACAGTACA
This sequence comes from Oreochromis niloticus, assembly GCF_001858045.2. Classification (NCBI taxonomy): domain Eukaryota; kingdom Metazoa; phylum Chordata; class Actinopteri; order Cichliformes; family Cichlidae; genus Oreochromis; species Oreochromis niloticus. Next base: position 10,641,214 of record NC_031969.2, read on the forward strand.
GGAAATAGCATCAATGTGTAAAGATGCCACAAAGTTCATGTAAATCATGTTTTAACATCACTGACTGAGCATTGACTAAACCTTTAAACCCACTTCTAGACCTACACAGGCCTCTTCTGTGTGACAGTCAATCCATATAAGTGGCTCACCCATTAAAGACGGATGTTACCAATCACATTAATGAACGTTTTGCTTTCTTTAGTTTCAGAGCCTTAATTAGTAACACCTGAGTTTATCTGCTATTTGGAAAAAGTGGCTGCTGTGAAAAATCTAGTTCAGTAATTGGGAGAAAGATGCAGGGGCAAGCGAGGGAAAGAGGACATTTTAATCAGCCATACGCCAGTGAGGGGTGGGTGAGAGGGAGGCAAAGTCGGCAAAGAGCAGAAGCGTGCAAGTGGCCTGTTGTTAGACAGTTGTATGTTTTAAGACGGTAGTTGCTGGAGGTGTGTAAACAGTGTGCCATGTGATGATTCGTTCGGGGAGTAGAAAAAGGTTTTGCGGCCATTATGCGGCATCGGGGGAGAGCCGACAGCTGTCTGTGTTGTTCACAGTGCTGACGGAGAACATCGCCAGTCGTCTGATTTGCTCAGAGGGAAATCAGCAGCAATTACTCTCCTCTCTCACACTCACTCTGTTTGTCTGCCCCCTTTCATGTCCTGTCGTCGCAGAGCGCGAGCACCAGTCTACGCTGATCACGTAAGGATAACACGTGTCTTCCTGTTTTCGAGTTTGAGTTCCCTGCAAAATCATGTACACCGTGTAATCACACCGTTCTTTTGACCTCTGGTCCTTTCCTATCAGTGGAGAATTGGTGCAGGCAAGACTGAAAACACTAAGGTTATCCAGTACTTTGCCAATGTTGGAGCCTCTGGGAGCAAAGCCTCAGAATCCAAGGCTCAAATAATGGGCAGTTGAATGTAGCTGCTTCCAGGGCTCAGTGGAGGACCAGATCATACAGGCCAACTCAGTGTTGGAGGCATTTGGTAAAGCCATCAGGAACAACAACTCCTTGCACTTTGCAGGGATCAGATTTTAAATAAACAGATAAACAATTAATGTCTCGCATGAAATGAAATACAAAAACTGTATGAATATGTTTGTCTGTTTTCCTTCCAGGAAAAGTTTATCCGCATCCCCTTTGGCCCGACAGCTAAGCCGGCTGGCGCTGACATTGAGACCTGTGAGTGGATGTTACTCTTGCATTACTTCTGATCAGGCTTGTCAGTGTCAGGGGGCCTTGTTAAAAATAACACGCCTTGCTTTTTATGTGCCGTCGTCCGTGACATGAAGATGTCACGCCGTGACAAAACATCAAGTGAGAAATGAAAATAATTTGGATAAATGGGCCCTTATGAATTGCGTTTGTCTTGGTGCTAGATCTGCTCGAAAAATCAAGACTGATTTCCCAGCAGGCTGCCGAGAGAGGATCTCACATATTCTACCAGCTCCTCTCTGGAACGAAGCCAGAGCTCATAGGTAAAGTAGATAAATCTGCAGTGGATGGAATTAAAATGACTGAAAATGTGAAACGATAGACTGGGAAAAAAAACATGTTTTAATATTGTCACATGCTGCATGCTAATATGCAAGAAAATGAATAAATAACAATTTAAAATTCAACATTTTAATAACGAAAACACTTGTAGCGGTTTTAAAAGCAAAGGCTTCGTTTGTGTGGATATATGCAGTTCCACTCTTAGGAGATTATTAATCCTATAAGCCTAAGATCCAGCAATTCATTCTTGTCCTCTGTAGTAGACATGAGTCTCTGACTTCTACATCAATCATCATTAATTCCTGCTGTACTGTCAAGAGGAGATCCTGGGCTTCCTATTGATGCCACATTTGTGGAGGTTTCAAAATGACGGGCATTGCAGCTTCCATATTTTACAGCAGCAAGGGAAGTTAAGTGATACAGTGTTTGCAAATATGTTTCTATTGCTAAAAATCTGTTTCTTCTATATGTGATTCCCAACATCAGTTTCAGAAATATACAGAAATTATAACGCTTTCAAAACAAAGCTTTTAATCGGTGTTCTTTGTAGCGTTCTTTCACTGTTTTCTCTGTGTTATTGTAGGGTCTTTACCTTACAATATAAAGCAAGTTCAGGCACCTGTTGCTGTGATTTGGCTCTATATAAATAAAGTTTAATTGAACAGTGGACAGCAGGACTTACTAATTCCCATTGCAATATGTCCGTGCTTCAGAAGGCAGAGGACTGAGTGAGGAACAAAAGATTTTAGTCAGAGCTGTAGAAGGGGAGTCAGACTTATTGCTGTCAGGGGATGAGGCGGAGGAGGGCCAGACATTAGAGCGGGAAGGTGAAAGCTCAGAGGATGACATACCAGCTTTCAAGGAGCCTGAGCAGGGACAAAGCGACAACACTCGCCGCTCATTATAGGTAAAAAGCATCGTGTAAGCTAGGGCTCTGAAGTTTTTTCACATTGCAATGTGTAGAAGTGGAACACACACACACACACACATACAATAAAATAAAAGTTTGGTTTCTTAAACTATTTGCTTTGCTGATTTATATAATTAATATATTTCCCAAAGGTGCTCTAAACCCCAGCTCTTCTTTCCATATCAATTCTGTTTCAAACCTCCTAAAATTGCGTTTAAAAAAAGTTTACAGTATGAAAAATTAAAAGTAGGACAATGTTGCCCACAACCACCAAAACTGGAGGCTCTTTGATTACATCAAACAGTTAATAAGCAACCAGGTTTGTGGGAAAAAAAAACAAACAAGTCACAGCACATAAAACTACAAGGAGGTGCTGCTATCTGAAGGCAGCTTTAAAACTGAAAGCATTTTTAGCATGTGTATGTTCACAGTATGACTCGGATATCCTCGATCCAGACCCAGGTACCGTAGCTTACACAACACGTCTTATCTATAATGGACTCCTGGTGTCACGTTTCTGTTCCTGCTCAGGCTTCTCAAAAGCTGGTATGTCCTCCTCTGAGCTCCAACCTTCCTGCTCTGATCTTTGGCCCTCCTCCACCCCATCCCCTGACAGCAATAAGTCTGACTCACCTTCCACAATTCTGAGTAAAATCCTTTCTGCCTCACTCAGCCCTCTGTCACATCTTGCACAATCACTGTTAGTGTGATCGGTGAGGTGACATAAAAGCACAGCTTTAGGTGCCTGTTAGGTGCTGAATGCAGTTTAACCAAAAAGCTTGACTAAGAGAAGTTTTTTGTGTGTGTATTGAAATGTGTTTCTTTCATTTTTAATTTCCACAGTTTTAATGCTCATAAAATAAAAAGGAATGTTACCAGAAAAAAAATGAAGATATTATTACGTTAAATCATTTTGGGATATCATGAAGGACAGACTATCCCTGGGTCTCAGAGATATGTTTTTGTGGGTACTCTCTGTTTTCCCAGGGGGTCACGGTGGTGAATTTATCCACGTGTCTGAGTTGTCAAATTTTGCACCAGTTGCCCTTGTGACACAACATACATTTATCCAGGCGTAAGACCAGCAAAAAAAGTACACTATCTTGTGATTTGTTCCTCTTCTTGGTCTCAAACCAGGGGTCTTTTGTGTGTTAGTCAAATGTGTTGACTGTGGAGCCACCAAATCTATTTTAATAGGATCAGTTTTGTAAGCTGTCTAGAGTCCCAGTTTTGAAAAAGTGTCACCTGAATGACTGATTCCCAACATGAAAACTTGTAGGAGATACCAGTGCAGCTGTAAGGTAGCATGTGGAGAGTTCGAGGTGTAGCTCAGCTAATTCAATGGAATAAATTTAAAATGAATTTTAAATGCATTTACTTCAATAAGTTGTAGCTTTAGTAAATGAAAAGTAGTCAGAAAGTGAGTAGACTGCTGACTCAATAACGTAACATGGTTGGAGTAATGTTAATTATGTTAGCTTTAAGACTCAGGGAGCTAAAAGAAAATAGTGAAACCCACCAAAAGCAGTAGATTAAAGGTTGAAACTAAAAGTAAAGCAATACACGATTGAATAATTACATATGAAGGGAAACAGCGAAGAATGCGTATTAATATTAACACAAATTTAATATGTCTGAAAAATACTGAAATACAAGTAAATTCAGTAGTTCAGCCAATGTGACACCATCTGTTGATTTGTACACTTATTTTACATTTTGAACCAGTAACTTTACTTGGAACCAGAAGTCACCATGTTTGGCCGAGAGGGTCTAGCGCTATCTAGCTAGCATACCTCATGAAAAGGCAAAACCACTGTTTGCAGCTTTCACTTATTAAAAGACTGAATAATTGCAGTTTCATTCACCAAACCTGGAGGACAAATGTCTTAGGGGCAGTTACAACAGGGTATTTACTTATCAGTTAAGAAAAAGCAGCTAGTCTTGGCTACCTGCACCCAATGCTCACGCTAACAGAACCCCAAAGTGGACTTGTGTGGCTGACTGAAGCTGAACCAAGCAAATGTAGAAACCTTACTACACTATGGACCCATTTATTTAACTATCGTGTAATTGCATTAAAAACTCAAAAAGGCAAATAAAGCACCAATTAGTGGCCTAATTTATCTGTGACGAAGGACTGCAGACAGCTAGTAGCTAGCCTCCTTGTTTTTATATACCTGCTGATCAAAGTGACCACACCCCCTGTTAAACTTTAATTAAAGGATGTTTTGTACCAGGCCATAAACAGTTTTATTTTTATTTTTTGGTACAGCTAAACATATTTGGGTGTGCTGATGAGTTTAAGTTTGTTTTTTGAGTCTAAAGGACATAGTTTAAGAAATCAATATGTTATAAAATCTTGTAGTGTAGTAACTGTGGTGTTTCTTTTCATTATAACAAAAAGGTAAAGTATCATTACCTTACCCGAAACAGTGTGGGTGTGTCAGGGAGTCACTCTGGTGGACAACGTGGATGACGGCGAGGAGCTGCTGCTCACTGACGTGCGCTCACTCTTGTGCTCACACTGAAAGCTTTTATCTTTCATTCAGAGTTTGTATCAACATTTGGTTATTCAAACGTATTGGCCTGTTGATGGTGCTGTTGCCTCTTTTTGTACAGCTTTATTGTGATACTCTGTTCCCTGTACGCTCTGTTCTCTGCTCGTGTGTCCACAGGAGGACTCTGATGCCCTGGGCTTCACTCCTGAGGAGAAGATGAGCGTGTACAAACTGATCGGAAGTGTAATGCACTTTGGAAACATGAAGCTCAAACAGAAGCCCAGAGAGGAGCAGGCTGATGTGGACTCCACCGAGGGTAGAGAAAGTTTACCTCCCTCTCTCAAGCCTACCCCAGTTCTTCTCCTTTTAGCTCTCTCCTTCTCCTAAAACATGCCCTTCCATTTTGACATACAACCAAATATTTTTTCATCCACTGCATATTGTTTTTTTTTTTTTTTGCTTCCATTAATCACAGTCTTGGCAGCAGCCTATTTTTCAGCTGTGTAATTAGATCCTTGTCCTCTCTCTCCTCTAAAGTGGCTGACAAAGTTGCCCACCTCATGGCCATCAACTCCGGGGAGCTGCAGAAGGGCATAACATGTTCCCGCGTCAAGGTTGGCAATGAGTTTGTGACCAAAGCTATGAGAACACTTCAGTACTAAAGGTCCTTGTAATTACTTATTTAACAAAGGTGCCGATGGACTCATTCACATTTTAAAGACCACCCAATTTGAGCTTGAATTTTCAAGTCAGAACCAAGACCAGTGTGTGTACTCCATCGATGCTCTGGCAAAAGCCACCTATGACCGCATGTTCAAGTGGATGGTGACCCGCATTAATAAGACACTGGACACCGAGATGCAGCGGCAGTTCTTCACAGTGCTAGAGAATGCTGGGTTTGAAATCTTTGAAGTAAGCTTTTGGCAGAGTGGTCTCGATCAGAAGCTACAATGTGCTACGTCCCCTTGTCAGCTCACAGGGTTGTGCTTTGTGCTTTGTCTCCAGTTCAACAGCTTTGAGCAGCTGTGCATCATCTTCACCAACAAGAAGCTGCAGCAGTTCTTTAACCACCACATGGAGCAGGAAGAGTACAAGTAGGAGGGCCTTTATCGACTTGGCCTGGACCTGTTGCAGAGGGTAACACAAACATACTCTCAGAAATGCTGTGTGCACTCAGGGGGCATTATTTCCACCTTAATGTATTTTATCCCCCCTCCAGCCTATTGGGAATTTCTCCATCTTGGAGGAACAGTGTGTGTTTCTAAAACCAACTGATGCAACTTTCAAAGCAGGTCTGTATGAAAACCACCTGGGCAAGTCCTCCAGCTTCCTCAAGCCAGAAGGGGGGAAGGAATTGGCCAAAGCCCACTGATGCACTATGTCGGCACTGCAAGTACTTCCTAAGAGATTACTGGCTGGTAAATACACGAATGGCTCCAAACATGTGTATGTGATGGAATAAAGCTTTGATTAGAAGTTATTTCAAAATGCTTCTGTCAGTGAAATCAATGCTAATGTGTGACTTTAAGCTGTTTTTACCTCTCATAGGTGGGCTACAATATAACAGGGTGGCTGGATAAGAACAAAGCCCCCCATGAATGAGACAGTGGTGGGACTCTTCCAGAAGTCGTCAATGCCCTTGCTGGCCCTTCTCTTCAAAGAAGAGGACACTTCTGGAGGATCCAAGAAACAGAAAAAAGGGTCTTCCTTCCAAACCGTCTCCAAATTCTACAGAGCAACTCACACATCCACAGGAACAAATACACATCTGCAGATACAGCACGATAACCATAAAGTAACAGAGGGTAAAAAAAGGACTTAAGGACAATACAAAACGTAAAATTCAAGAATTTAGAACCATGTAAATGTCAGATATTGCTCATAGTCTACCTTTAACTACTTATGTACAACAGGAACAACTCAAGAAGCTGATGAGCACCCTGTGGAGCACTCCTCCCCACTTTGTTCGCTGCATTGTGCCCATTGAGTTTAAGAAGTCAGGTCAGTGGCTAAAAGTCTTTGTGAGTTTTGCTTTAATGTGAAAAACAGTGATGAATCTGGGAACTTTGTCATAGACATCGGTGAATAATTTTAGTTTCCAAATCTGATCTTGGTATTCGTGATTTCATTCTTTATTGTTTGTGTTGCAAAGGTGTGACAGGCAGTCTTCTCATCCTGCACCAGCATGCCTGTAGTGGGGTGTTAGAGGGAAAGGATTTCCTAACCGACTACAGTACCCAGAGTTCAAACCAAGGTCTAACTACATCTGTATTTATCCCAGTCATTCTAGTGTATATACACATACACAATGTAACTACAGTTTAGTTAGTTCAATCCCAACAGAGCACTTCAATCTTGGACTGCAGAGTCTTTACCTTAAAATATAAAGCCCCTTGAGGTGAAAGTTGTTGTGATTTGGCGCTATATAAATAAAATAAAGCAATCATTTGAACGTGATCATATTTTTTGTTACTCTTTTTCCTCTCTGGTCTTCTCTGTAATATGTCCAGGTACTATATCCTCAACACCCACATCATCCTCAAGGGATTTGTTGACAACAAGAAGGCCTCTGAGCTCATCCTAAATTCTATCGGCCTAGATAACATGGAGCCACTCCGAGGTACACCTGCAAGTACACACCTGCATTATGACTAACAGAGTGGTGAACACATGATGTGTATGTTGTATAAATCAAGTTTATTAAAAGGTAAAGTTTGTCATAATTTGCTACAATATTCCTTCACTTCAATAAAATCATACATTGGCTATATTTCCTTATGATTTAAATCTTCAAAAAGCATAAGTGATGATTATGACGGTTAAATACTATCTACTATTGACATCTGGTACAGATATAGTATAGTATATAATATTATAGTACTAGTATAATACTGTCTGTAATATGTTCCAAACTGTTTGTGTATCTAAAGACTGACCATAGGCCCTCGTTTTTTCTGTCATTTCCTTTTTTCTTTGTCTTTCTTTTTTCCATCTTTTGCTTGTCCGTGTTTTCCTCCCATCCTGCCAGGATTTTTTTTCAAGGCGGGCGTCCTGGCATAGCTGGAGGACATGCGTGATGAGCGGCTGGCAAAGATCATAACCATGTTGCAGGCTCAGCTTAGAGGATTTCTGACGAGGATTGAGTTTAAGAAGATGCTGGATTGACCCTCAGTGTGTGCATCTGTTTGTATATGCGTGCAGGCACAGTACTGTAGCTGTTTTGGTTGTTCTTTCTGCATTTATGTGGTGTGTGTGTGTGTGTGTGTGTGTGTTACGCAGAATTGCACTGATGGGTATCCAGCACAATGTGAGGAAGTTCCTCCAGTTACGCTTCTGGGGTTAGTGGAAACTCTATACTAAGGTCAAATTTTGAAATTACTCCTCTTGACAAATGATTAATCATCATCATTATATTTTCATCATCATATTTCCTGCTTTGTGCCAACAGGTGAAGCCCCTGCTGATGGTTGCACGTCAGGAAGAGACCTTCAAAGCTAAGGAGGAGGAGCTGAGGGTGGCAGTGGAGAAGGTGAAGGGACTGGTGAGCAAGATTAAAGATCTGGAAGCAAAGCTTGTCACTCTGTCACAAGAGAAGAATGACCTTGCCCTGTCATTGGCTGCAGTAAGTAGATCATTATGTCTACACACAGCACTGCTTAGCAGACGTTTCTGTGCATTTATGCTACATTCAGAGTCCTGCAAATTAAATTCTTGTAGTATATTGGAAATCTTTCTTCTGCAAAGTACAGTAGCGCAGTAAAACAACCAATACAATAAAAGGCTGATGTGTTTGTTGTTTCTTTAGTGTAAAGGATGCTTATGAGCCAATGATTGTGGTTCCCATGTGTTACCGTTACATCAGGGTAATACATATTATACATCTTTAAATTGCTTTGTTTCTCTTGTGCCTTTGTCTCTCTGCAGGAGCAGGACACAGTGGGTGATGCAGAGGAGAGCTGCACACGGCTGATGCACCAGAAGGTCCAGCTGGAGGAGACTGTGCAGGTAATTTGCAATACAGGAACTGTACTGTGTTACAGACGTCTTTAGCATCTACCAGCAGAGCTCAGTGGAGGCCATTTGGTATAATCTGCAGTAATACAGCAGCAAACAGGATAAAGGGGATTTTTTGTCAGTAATAATAACTTGTATCACCAGTATATATATGAATATAAATGAAGTAAAATTTAATGCTGGGATAACTAGCAAAATGGCCTTGTGTATGTTTAGCACATACACAAGGTCGAATACTCATTAAAAACTATGAGGTCATTATTATTTAGAGCTTTTCATTTCTTGGAATCCACAAAAAGTCCTTTTTTTTGTTTGGATAAATAATTGTGAATTTAGGATCTAAATGAGCGCCTGGAGAATGAAGAAGGCAACACAGCGTCTCTTCACAACCAGAGAAGGCAGCTAGAGGGGAAAGTGCATGAGCTGAGGAGAGACCTGGACTCCCTGGAGTCTACACTGGCCAAGACTGAGAAGGACAAACAGGTTAAGGGCACAGGGAACGGGAATGTAGCAGCTGATGAGATGTAGCTCATTTGTTCCATTCATTTGCATTTCCTGTGCCTGCAGACATTTGGACAAATAACCACAAAACCAGGAGATTTGATGCAGAATTTGAAGGTTATGACTAAATGCTGGTGACCTGTCCAGAGTGTACCCTGCCACTTAACGAATGGGAGCTGGCATATGAAAAGTGAGAGAGGAGGCAGAGTGCACACACACACACACACACACACACACACACACACACACACACACACACACACACACACGCAGATTTACATTTATTTCCTGGACACTTGCACTTGATAAACATAACTACTACTTTCTTGAAAGGCTAATCTAAAAGTAACCTAAAATTTGTCTTCATCTCAAAATTTAAAGCCCGACATTATAGAGACATGCTTTTTGTCTCATCATATTGACCTCATCTGTAAGTATAACATAGAAGAAAAAAAGATTATACCATTTTCTACATATATTTGTGTATGTTCCTGTTGTCTACAAACTGTCAGTGGAAGTGGACCCTCTTTCACGTTCTGCTGTCTCTGTTTGTTGTGTGTTTAAAGGAGAGACTTTGAAACTAACAACATGAACTCAAAGCAGGAGGACGAGCGAGCTCTGAGCACCACGCTCACCTGGAAACTCAAAGAACACCAGGTTGGTGAAACTACAATAGCTTTTTATTTTCACTATATTCTTAATAAGGGTTATTTGAAACTGTTCCTTCTTCTATCAGGGGTAACAGGGTGTCAGAAGCACCATATAAGATGCACACTTTAGCAGTTGTAGATGCTATTTATGCAAAACCTGAACTACAATTGTAAATTATTTTTAGCAGCACAGATGGCTGTACTGGTTGGTCTATTGTTTACACAGCAAGTTCCAACACTCTGAGTCTGGTGGTCATCTGACCTCTCTGACGGCATCATCATGAAGCTTAAATTTCTATTTATCCATTAAATGTCTTACCAACAGTTGGAGGATTGTTTGTTTTCTTTTGGCTGCTCCCATTAGGGTTAGCCACACATTATCTGCCTCCGTCTCACCCCATCCCTAGCATCCTCATCTGTTACACATATCCACTATCTGTCCTCTGCACATGTCCAAACCTTCTTCTAAACCTCTCTAACTTTCTCTCCAGAGGAGTCAACCGTAGCCGTCCCTCTGATGTAACTCTGTCCATCCTGGTCACCAAAAGAATCATAGCATCTTCACCCTACAGGATAAATTCTAATAAATACACTGATAAAAGTGAACTTTTATTGGAAGTGAAGAGAAAAAAAGGTTAAAGCTTGGTGAAAGCAAATGAAAGCTAACTGGATGGCTAAAATTACTATGATGGGAGCAAAGAAGCATTGCAATGTGAAAATTTGGAAAAAGGAAAGTGGAAGAAGCAAAAGAGGATAAAGAGCAGTGATGATTAATAGTCTGGCTTTAAAGACGCAAGGTTTTTGCTGTGAGTGATTATGCACGCGTTTTCTATCCTCTTTCAGGGACGCATTGAGGAGCTGGAGGAGGAGCTGGAAGCTGAACGAGCCATGAGAGCCAAGGTACACGGACAGCTTGTATCACAGCTTTAACCAGCAGTTTCATCTTTGAGAGGCTATATCAGTCCAAACGTGATACAAACCTGACCACTACACATACGTATTCAAGTATAAATACGCAGGCATATGACATTATGCTACAGCTAGAGAGTAAAGTTGTTTTCATGTTAAGTAGAGAAGCACAGAGCAGAGCTGTCATGAGATCTGGTGGACCTCAGTGACAGACCGGAAGAAGTGGGAGATCTCAACATCAGCGTGAAAGCTGCTCAGAAAGCAAAGCTAGATCTTTACAATCTTGTGCGCTTAACTCTTTCAAAATAAAACACCCACAAACATAGACGCTCAACCACTCTTATAGATGAACTCTGAGGCCCATGCCCGCAAAGTGGAGGACAGCGTGGCAGAGGCAAACGCTCGCCTGGCTGAGATGGAGCGCACTCAGACAGAGCTCAGGCTGCCAAAATCCATCTGACTGGTGAGAAGGTGGATGCATGCGTTACTGTTCCCTGTTGAGCTAGATGCATCATGCATTTGCCTACTAAAATAATGACAATCAGACCTCAGTTAGATATAAAATCTACAACTAAGATGAGACTACGTCTCTCCCCTCTTTATCCACAGGCTCATAACTCACCTGTCGTGGCCCTGGTGAATGCCCGGCACGATCTCTCGCTGTTAAAGGAGCAGCTGGATGAGGAGTTAGAATCCTGTGGGGGGGCTACAGCGTCTTGTGTCCAAGCTCACTGCTGACGTCACCACATGGAGGAGCAAGTATGAGATGCCATAAACCGCACCGAGGAGCTGGAGGAGACCAAGTAGGTTCAAAAGAATTAAAAAAAAAAAAGAGTCTTATGAATCATGATGGTGATAAAATGTTAATTTAAATTCCACTCTGGTTCTTTCCTCCCACTCTCTCCCAGGCGCAAACTTGCAGTGCGTCTCCAGGAGTCTGAGGAGGCAGCAGAGGCGGCTCAGGCCAGAGCTGCTAGCCTGGAAAAGGTCAAGCAGAGGTTGCAGGGAGAGGTGGAGGACCTCACTATAGACCTAGAGAAGGTACACATGCACAAAAACAAAATCTCAATGTGTACAGCCCTAAATAATGCCTTAATATTACTTAATGTTTTTGACTAGCTGTAATAAACAAAGCAGGACAGGACACAGAAGCACCAGAGGCTATTACCAGGCAGAGGTCATACACATGAGGTTAGTTGTTAACAAACAAATCCAGCAGAGAGCAGTCAAGAGGCAAAAATCCAACAAACAAGCAAAATGTCTTCACAAGCACCGGAAACAAGAGCAATGCTGGAGTGTCTGATTATTCAAAGCTATTACTTAGAAACTTAGCTACCCAACTAATTTCTGATCCAGTTATCCTCATCTGTTGTGTGGATAATGCACTTGTGTATTATATTAATGCTTTCTGTAATGATATATCAAAGAATGAGATGAATGAGGAGCTGCAACTGGAACTCGAGAACAGCCAGAAGGAAAGCTGCTCCTACATGACGGAGATCTACATGCTGGAGACGGAGAGCCAGGATCACTTGATGACTGTCTGCAAGCAGAACAAAACCCTCTCAGATGCCTTCTAACTTGTCCAGTTACAGCTGATCATAACTGGCAAACTGTTGTCTTTTTATTTCTGTGTCCTTTCCCCACAGATCAAGGGGTTGACTGTCAGCTTTGGGAGGGAGGCAGAGGCGTCCACGAGCCAAGAAGAAACTGGAGGTGGAGAAAGAGGAGCTGCAGATGGCTCTGGAGGAGGCTGAAGCTTCACTGGAGGTACAAAGAATCTCTTTCGGAAGATGAGGATGTGCCTTATTTTCCCAGTGTTTTAAAAATATTATGACATTATTTAGAAAGGTTTAAGATTTGACATGTGACAAAAAAGCAGACACTGTGTGTGTTTCCAGGTGGAAGAAGGTTGGAGCTGGAGCTGGCTCAGGTGAAGGCTGACAACGACCGCAGAATTCACGAGAAAGAAGAAGTGTTTGAGGTCACCAGGTAAGAACAAAAGGCAACATACTGTTGGTATGGACAAGAAAGAAATATACAGTATATAGATATATACTGTATATAGACAGTATACCATAGGGCGAGAGGTACGGTACACACGCTGGACAGGTCACCAGTCTGTCGCAGCGGAAATATAATGTAATAGTTCTTTAAATATATTTGAACTGGCCAAAAAGTAGTGAATTGGTCATTTCTTTATTTTACATATGACCCCTTCATAAATCCTGTTGAATACAACTTATTTTGCAATATAGGCAAAGATACTACACATAAAAAACACACATAGAAACATCCATCACTTTCTGCCACAACACTGGAAATGAGTTAATAGACTGCTGAAGAGGGCCACCTCTGTCCTGGCCAACCCCCTTGACTCCATAGAGGAGGTGGGTGAGAGCAGGATGTTAGCCAAGCTAATGTTCATTATAGAAATCACTTCTAACCCTCTGCGTGAGACTGTGGAGGCCCCGAGTAGCTCCTTCTGACTGTTACAGCCACAGTGTAGGAAGGAGCGGTATCACAGGTCCTTCATCCTGACAGCAGAAACACTGAACAGTGCGCACACAGGATAGAGATCCACTAAAGAAAAGTACATGTGCATATATTATTGTTCTCGCTGCACTTTATGCATACATATAAAAAAAAATCATCTTTTTAATGTATTTTAGTGTATATATTCTTTGCAGTATACTTGTTTTTTAGAGTATTTTTTAAGACTTAGACTTAGAGCTTTTTATTGTCATTGTGCAGTTTCTTGCACAGCGAAATTGGGTAGCTTGACCACAAAGGTGCTAAAGTAAGAAAAAGAGAAACCAATATACATCGAAGGTGGAAAATAAATAAATAAATAAATAGAATAAATAAAATAAATTAATTAAAAAGCAGTGTACATATATATATATATATATATATATATATATATATATATATATATATATATATATATATATATATATATATATATATATATATATATATATATTATATATATATATATATATATATATATATATATATATATACACATATATATATATATATATATATATATATACACATATATATATATATATATATATATATATACACATATATATATATATATATATATATATACATGTGTGAGTGGAACTATATACATGGTGTATGTGTAGGAAACATTGAAACAGACTGGGACCAAAATAATTGCACTTGAGCCAAAAATATTGCACAGAACATGGAAAGACTGAGATATTGCACATAGATGATCAACAGCAGTGTTATAGTGGATGTGTTGGGGAAGTCTTTACACACTCTTAGTTTCCATTAATAGTTCTGACAGCCCACGGGAAGAAGCTGTTCTTTAGTCTGTTGGTTTTGCACCTGATGGATCTGAGCCTTTTTCCAGAGGGCAGGATGTTGAAGAGGTGGTGGTTAGGATGGAGGTGGTCCTTTATAACTGCCCTGGCTCTGGAGAGACATCTTGAGCTGGCAATTAAGTCCAGGGAGGGGAGTGGACAGCCGATCACCTTCTCTGCAGTTCTGATGATCCTCTGTAGTCTCTTCTTGTCAGCTGTTGTGCAACCAGCGTACCACACAGGGATGGCGTGCACCAGCACACTCTCGATAGTGGCACGGTAGAAGGACACTAGGAGTTCAGTCTGCAGCCTGTTCCATCTCAGAACCCTCAAGAAATGGAGGCGCTGCTGGGCTTTCTTTACTAGGGCTGATGTGTTTGTGGACCAGGATAGGTCCTCGGATATGTGGGTGCCGAGGAACTTAAAGGAGGACACCCTCTCCACATAGTCACCTTTTATGGTGAGGGGGGAAGGATCAGTCCTTGTTTTGCGGAAGTCCATGACCACTTCCTTGGTTTTCTTGGTGTTTAGGGTGAGGTTATTGTAGTTACACCATTCTGACAGCCGCTGGACCTCATCCCTGTAGGCGGTGTCATCATCGTTGGTGATGAGCCCCATCAGAGTGGTGTCGTCTGCAAATTTGATGATGATGTTGCAGGGGTGCGTAGGGGTGCAGTCACTGGTGTAGATGGTGTATAATAGTGGACTCAGAACACATCCCTGTGGTGAGCCAGTGCTGAGCGACAGGGTGGATGATTGCTGGTTGCCAACCTTGACTGATTGTGAACGGTCTGTGAGGAAGTTTTTGATCCATGCACATGTGGAGGGGGGGAAGTCCAAGTTTACCAGCTTGTCTATAAGAATGTCTGGGATGATAGTATTGAAGGCCGAGCTGTAATCAACAAAGAGCATCCTTACTGATGTCCCAGGATTCTCCAGGTGATGCAGAGCGGAGTGGAGAGCAGTGGAAATTGCATCCTCTGTGGACCTATTTGCCCTGTAGGCAAACTGGTGGGGGTCGAAGCTGGGTGGGAGGCAGTCCTTTATGTGTTTTAGGACCAGCTTCTCAAAGCACTTTGCAACCACTGGAGTCAGTGCGATGGGTCTGTAGTCACTGAGGCTAGTGATGGTGGTGGACTTGGGGACTGGGACTATTGTTGATGATTTCAGGCAGTGAGGGACAGTGGCATGTGTCAGGGAGAGGTTGAATAGTCTGGTGAACACAGGAGCCAGCTGGTCGGCACAGGCCAGCAGCTTTCCTCTGATTCACTGCTCTGAACACATTGCGGACCTGATGTTGTTGGAGGCTAAATGTGTGGGGGCTGTGCTCAGAGGACGCTGTGGGCAGGGTGGTGTGCATGGTGGGGGTGACTGCAGTTTTCTCGAAGCGGGCAAAAAAGTGGTTAAGTTCCTCCGCTAACGAGATGTCCATGTTATCTATATTTGTCCCATTGGCTTTGTAATTGGTGATGTGTTTCAGGCCCTCCCATACCTTCCTGGAGTTGTTATCAGAGAGGTGATCTGATAGCTTGTTTGAGTAGTCCAGTTTTGCTGCTCTGATGCCTTTTTTAAGGTCTGCTCTTGCTCTGTTGTAAAATTTTCAGTCTCTAGTAACTTTACAGAAGCACATTCACGATCACCTTACACACCTGCTAACTTACATGATGTTCATGCAAGATAGTATGGCTGTTGTCCTTTCAGTACAGAAAACCAAAACAATCACATCCACAACACTGTTTTTTTCCCCCAATGTCATTAACGACTATTTTCCTGAATAACTCCATTTCTTTGCTTGAACCTCCCCCCACTATTTTTCATGTAAATAATTTAATTCATAACTGCAGATGATCCAACCTCAGTATTCATTAACACTGGTAATAACATCCACACTACCCTTTCTCAACATTAAACAAATGAGTGTATGGACTGGACCACCAACCTGATTTTACTCCACTTTACAAGCACTAACCTGAGTTTTCTGTTGTTTGTAGACAGAACTGTGCACGTGCAGTAGAGTGGAGGGAGAGCTGAATGATGTGGAGATTCAGCTTGAGCATGCTATCCGGAACAAAGCAGAGTTGGTCAAAACCCTCAAAAAGCTGCAGCAGCAGATCAAAGTAGGATTTTTAAAATTATGACGAAGACTACGGCCATCCTTAAAGAAATGCCACGGCAGTAATCCTGGTGTTCCAATCTGACAGGAGCTGCAGGTGCAGATGGATGAGGACGCCCGTCAGCACCAGGAGCTGAGGGAGAAGTACAGCCTGCAGGAGCGCCGTCTCTGTCTCGTGGAGGTGAGATGGAGGAGATGAGAGGAGGCCACCCTCCTCTTTCTCACACAGAGACATTAACACATGCAGACAGACGTACACTGGCTGTTTTCTTACAGCTGCACTTTTCTTTTCTTATCACAGAGTCAAAGTCTGAGCATCCTGAGGGAAAACTAGAGTGTTTCGCTGCTGAAGAGAGATCCAAGAAGGCTGTGACTGATGTAGACAACCACAAAAATAAACCAAAACATACCTGCCGTAAGTGATGCGCTGAAACTGAAAGATATACGTCTGGATCCAGGCGACGCGACCGTGTGAGGAGCTTCAGCAGGAGCAGGAATGGAGCTCCCACCTCGAGAAGATCAAGAAGAACCAAGAGCAGAACCTCAGAGATCTCACGCTGAAGCTGGAGGGGGCCAAGCAGCAGGCACCAAGGCTGGAAGACGCGCCATCCAGAAACTGGAACCTGGGGTCAGTTTTATTAAATGTAAACCCCACAGCAGCTTCAGGATCCGCCTGTTGTGTCAGTTCGTTCTTCTTTCAAGTAGATTAAGGAGCTGGAAAATGAGCTGGACAAGGAGCAGAAGCGGCACATGGAGACAGTGAAAAATCTCCTCAAGGGGGAGCGCCGACTCAAGGAGCTGATTTTCCAGATTTGTTATATTCTGGTCTCATTCACAACAGACTCCAGAATATCTATTTCCTACCCAACGGGGTAGTAAGGTTTATTAATAAGTCCACAGCAACATACAGTCTGGGCCAACACTCCGTACTTGTGTGACTCTCTAAAACGTCCGTGCAGCAACACAATCCACTGCGGAACAAACCATCTTACAAACAATAATTCACATTATTACATCCCTTCTCTTTTTTTTTTTTTTTTTTTTGTTCTTGGGAAAAACAGAAGTCCATTTTTGTTTTGATTTGTCCTTCTTCTTACTGAGGGAGAAAACAATATGAAACACTCAAAGAATACAAAAACATTCCACTATTCAAACATGTACATTTCTGCAAACTGTAGTGAACATCAATTTCCACAGAATACACAACTTTTCCCCGCAAACAATAAAGACTGTCAAGTCCACATTATGTAACATAGTCCTTGTACCGAAGTGGTGGAACCACTTTGCGGCCTGACCTTGTCCTGATACCCCCCGATACCTTGTCAGTCGTGATCTGCTGCTCACGACTTTCTGACGGAGTCGTCACTGAGCTGCTCAGTGCCCCAGTATCTGTCATGGCATTTTCTGGATCCATCACGCCTGCATGTCTCAGGTGCCTCCGATTCCTCCTCAGGACACTTCCAGAGTCCAACTGAACCTCATAGGACCTCGGGTCAACAGTCCCAATAACCCCTCCCTTGCTCCAAGTGGAATGGCGGTCAAAAGGCTGAACTCTGACACTGTCCCCAAGCTTCAAAGAGTCCATGTCTCGTGCTGATCGGTCATAGCACACTTTTTGGCGCTTCTGTTTCACCTCCAACTCCCGCAGGGCTGGAATGACTTTTGGCCTTAGCAGGCTCGTCCTGGTTGGCAAAAGCGTCCGTGTCCTCCTGCTGAGCAGCCTCTGAGCTGGGCTGGTCTCCAGGCCCTGTGATGGTGTGTTGCGATGGTCCAGAATCGCAAGATACGGGTCCTGCCCCGCCATTTTTGCCTTTAGCAGCAGCCTCTTTGCTGTCTTTACTGCTGATTCAGCCTTCCCGTTGCTCTGAGGGTAACCTGGTGAAGATGTTTTGTGCTGGAAATCCCACAGTCGACTAAATCTCAGAAACTCACCGGACGTATACTGTGGTCCATTATCTGAAACAACAATGTCCGGGATGCCCTGTCTGGCAAAGTGAGCCTTCAACTTCCTAATCACTGTGGTGGACTTAGTGTCCGGGAGATAGTCAATTTCCCAGAAGTTTGAATAGTAGTCCACTGTGATAAGATAGTCCTTGTTGTCAAACATGAACAGGTCTGAGCCCACCTTAGCCCATGGTCTAGTCGGGATCTCGTGTGGGACCAAAGTCTCTTTCTGCTGTCTGTAGTCCACTGACCTGCAGATGTCACACTTAGTCACATAAGTCTTAATTTGTTCATTCATGCCTGGCCAATACACACACTCTCTGGCTCTCCTTAGACAACCTTCTACACCTAGGTGTGTCGAGTGTAGTCTGGCTATGATCTGCTGTCTCATGGCAGTCGGGACAACAACACGTTCACCTCTAAACACAAGTCCATCCTGACTACTCAGTTCATCCTGGAATGAGAAGTATGGTCTGATGTCACCGTCAGTGTCTCTTTTGACAGTTGGCCAACCTCTGTGAATTGTATCTATGAGGATCCGTAGTGCTTTGTCCTCCTGTGTAGCAGTCCTTATGCTGTTCAGTCTGTCAGGTGAGATGGGTGCATGAGTGACCATGTTAATGCTCTCTATTTCCTCCTCTATGGAGCCCTGTGGTGAGCACTCTGGAAGATATGCCCTACTCAACGTGTCTGCTAATAACATGTCTTTGCCTGGCACATACACCACATCTAAGTCATATTTCTGAATGCGCATAAGCATCCTTTGCAACCGTTTGGGTGCACTCAACAGCGGTTTTCTTACAATGGTCTCTAAGGGTTTGTGATCACTGTGTACTACCACTTTACGACCATATGTGTACTGATGAAACTTCTCCATACTGAAAACTACAGCCAAAAGCTCCTTTTCTATCTGGGCATAACCTTGCTCTGTACGTGTAAGAGCTCTACTCGCAAAAGCCACAGGCTTACCCTTCTGCATGAGTGCTGCACCTAACCCTTTGTCAGAAGCGTCACATTGTACTGTCAGCTCTTCCTCTGGGCAGTAGTATTTCAGGACTGGAGCCTCTGCTATAGTCTCTTTCAGTTTCTGGAATGCGTCGTCATGTCGAGTCGTCCAGTTCCACTCACTGTCTTTGTGTGTCAGTTGTCTCAGTAAGTCACAGTGATCTGACAGATGTGGGCAAAACTTTGCTAAGTAGTTCACCATACCTAACAGTCTCTGCACTGCCTTCACGTCTGTAGGTCTGGGCATCTGCTCTATAGCCCTAACCTTCTCTGGGTCTATTTTCAGACCGTTGCATGTCAGCTGATGTCCAATGTATGTAGTCTCCTTCTGTTTAAGTTTAAACTTGTCTGCGTTTAACTTAATGTTTTTCTGCCTGCAACGAGTCAAAAACTGTCTCAGCTTCTCGTCATGGTCATGCACTGCTTCCGCATCTGTGTCCCCCTGACCCGTGATCAGCACATCATCCGCAATGATGTAGATCCCTGCCAGTCCATCCAAAGCTTGTGTGAGCTTTCTCTGGAACACTTCCGGAGCTGGACTTATCCCCATTGGCATCCTCAGCCATCTGTAGCGTCCAAACGGAGTCGAAAATGTTGTCAGGTAGCTCGACTCCTCCTCCAGTTTCACGTGCCAGAATCCACTCTTCACGTCGCAGACAGAGAACACTTTAGCCTTTGACAGATCTGGCAAAATGTCCTCAATGGTGGGCAATGGGAAGTGGCTCCGTTGTAGGGCTTTGTTTAAGGGTTTTGGATCTATGCACACCCTTAAGTCCCCACTCTGCTTTTGGACCACAACCATCCCACTGATCCAGTCTGTGCTGCATTCTACAGGCGTAATGATCCCTCTGCGCTGAAGATCTTGAAGCTCCTTTTTTAACGGCTTTATCATTGCAATAGGGACACGCCGTTTTGGTAACTGCACTGGTTTCACAGTTTCATCCACTTCGAGCCTTAACTCTCCCTCCAAACAGCCATCTCCTGTGAAGACATCGGCATATTCTGCTTTAATCTGATCCATGTTCCACTCATTGGCTGTTGGGTGCTCTGAAGTAACGATGCTGTCCAGTTTCAAGATGTTTTCATAGTGCACCTTTATGAGTTTCATTGCTTCGCTGGCTCTCTTGCCCAGCAGTGGTACTTTACAGTCTTTGTCAACCACTTGAAACTCCAACCGATACAGTTTCTGATTTCTCGGGTTACGTAGCTTAACTTTGCACTTTCCCAATGGCTTTATCTTACTTTTGTTGTACATCATCAACACTGTCTGTGTGTCCTCCAACTGTGTGTTCGGGCTTAGCATGTGGATTGGCATTACATTACAACTGGCACCACAGTCAATCTGAAAATTTACAATCTCTTTGCCCAACAACATGCCTGCAAAGAGTTGAGTGCCTCTCACTTTGTCAGTGTTCTTTGTAGCTGAATCATGTGTGTCTGCCTCTGTAACACAGAGAACGTCCTCATACTCATCACTCTCACATGCTGTCACGTTGTGTACATTCGTCCTTCTTTTCTGCTCTGAATGTGCCTTGCATTTAACTGCAAAGTGGTTTTCTCTGCCACACTTTTTACATTTCTTCCTGTATGCTGGACATTTTTCTTTCTTTTTTTCATGTGTTCTGCCACAAAACTTACAGTCCACTGTGTCGCCGATCCGTTTCTGGCGCGCAGCTCCACGCACAGCATGCACCTCCTCCACTGCAGCGCCCGAAATGGTTTTGCTGTTTTCCCGCGACAGCTCCGCGGCTCTGCAGTGCTGTATGCATGCATCCAGTGTCATGTTTTTCTCACGCAGCAGTCTCTCCCTCAAACTCGGGTTGTTGAGTCCACATACAATCCTGTCACGAATCAGTGAGTCTCTTATTACTCCAAAATTGCACGTCTTTGTCAGCAGCTTCAACTCCGTCACATAGCTGTCGATTGTCTCACTGGCGCCTTGGTTTCTCGTGAAGAACCGATAACGCTCCACAGTTTCATTAACTACAGGGTTGCAATGACTATCAAACTTCTCGATAATGTCCTTAACTGTCCACTGATCTCTCGCCGTGTCGCCCATTAGCGTGTCTAGCAGCTCCCTGCCGCTCTCACCAACGAGATAACTGAACAGGCTTACTTTTTTCTGTTCTCCGTCTGAGTCCATGGTCAGCTCCACATAGAGCATAAACTCGTCCCTCCAGGTCTTCCACGTCCGCGATAGGTTACTGGAGTCCAATAGCAGCGTCGGCGGCGCTTTAAGACCCTCCATGCCTCGCGGCGGTGCTAACTCAATTAGCCGCTAGTTGCTCACCGCTCCGACAGGCGTCTCCCGGGGGTCCACCCCGGCCGTGCTGCTCACTCCGCTGCCACCATGTTATATTCTGGTCTCATTCACAACAGACTCCAGAATATCTATTTCCTACCCAACGGGGTAGTAAGGTTTATTAATAAGTCCACAGCAACATACAGTCTGGGCCAACACTCCGTACTTGTGTGACTCTCTAAAACGTCCGTGCAGCAACACAATCCACTGCGGAACAAACCATCTTACAAACAATAATTCACATTATTACAAGATTGAGGAGAAACTCCAGAACAAGCTCAAGTCTTACAATCGACAGAGGAAACTGTGAGTAGGACTAGTGATACTTGTCTTTCTATTTTTAGATAATGGTTGAAGGAATTTGCAAAAGAATATCTAAAACAAACAAAAAAAAGTAAATTTGTGTGTTTCTGTAAGAAGAGCAGGCCAACAGCAGCCTGTCTAAATACAAGAAGACCGTCCATGACCTGGACGATGCTGAGGAGCGGGCTGAAGTGGCAGAGACGGCCCTGACAGGAAGTGGCGGACAGGAAGAGTAGAGAGAGAGTGAATTACACATGCACACAGCTTGCAGGTAGGAATTTAAACACAAACAGCGGAGCTAGACGTCATCTTCGCATGCTTCTGTACACACTGGCATGGACAAGATTATCTACTCTGTTTTGTGTTGTGTTTTCACAGTGACACACACCCACTCGGACCAGCAGAGGACACTCGCTTGAGAAAATATGAGCCCAGAGGAAAGTCTTAAAAAAGTCTCTGATGGAGCCCTTAAAAGGTCTTAATTCATTAAGAGTCTTTAACATCACTGATAGTCTTAATCAGTATAGTCTTAGGAAATAACCTGCATGCTGTTGATGTTTTCTGCTGATGTGCTGTAAATATCCTGTATGTGTTTACATGTGGAACACCAAGTTTGGGGCTTTGGTTATTGCTCTTAAAGTTTTGCAAAGCTTTTTTTTTTTCCTGTATTGTCGATTAACATACCAGAAAAATGTTTGAAATGTTCTTCTGGACATGTGGAATGTGATTTATATCATCTCAGTGTTGGTGCATAAGCCCTCGAGGAAGGAGTAAAGCTGGTCTAACATCAAGGATAGAGTCCACCCTCGTGTGTGTGACCTGCTGCAAAGTTCAATAAACTGCAATGAAGCAAGTTTTCGAGCACATTATTACTCTAGAAGCAGAAAATTTGTATTTTATTGTATTTATCTATTTTTGCTTGTCGACTTTCCTTTAAAGTGGTGTTTAAAGTGTCTACAAAAGATCCTGACAAATGTGGGTCCTTCACGTCCTGAAATTTTACATGAAATATGTTTAATTCAGTTCAATTTTATTTATATAGCACCAAATCACAACAACAGTTGCGTCAAGGTGCGTACAATAATACAGAGAAAAATGAGGTTTTCATTCGTTCATGCACAGCTCTCTGAAGGTCTCACCATAACATTTCAATCAGGTTGAGGTCTGGACTTTCATTGGATCACTGCAGCACCATCCTGTTATAGACTTGCTGCTGTTCTTCAGCTCATCGTCCAGCTGCATAATATTTAACTCTGGACTACTTTGAACTTCAAAGCATTGTCAGTATAATTTGACAATATGGCTCTTGGCATTACCAAAAAAGAAAAAAAAGCATATTCTGACTAACGCAGTTGGAAAGGGGAACCCGCATCACATATGACCAACATGGGGTACTATAAAAAACAAAGCCACATGTGGTTGTGCAATGGAAAGCTAAAAATTATTTTTCACCTAGAAGGGCAGGGCTCGAGTCCCACATGAAGTCAGCACTGACATGTACAGAGCATGCACACATTCCCATGCTCTTTTAGTAGGAAGGGCATAAAACTGAGATGGGAGGCATGTCTGTTTTTTAGATGTGATGTTATGTTACAGCACACTGCTCTCACTCGGGCGTTCTGGTCTGTAGGTCAAAGGTTTCTGCTTAACAGGGGTAGATCTTTCACATACATGTTGTACAGGGTGGGCCATTTATATGGATACACCGTAATAAAATGGGAATGGTTGGTGCTATTAAAGTCCTGTTTGTGGCACATTAGTATATGTGAGGGGGCAAACTCCTCAAGATGGGTGGTGACCATGGTGGCCATTTAGAAGTCGGCCATCTTTTGGATACAACTTTTGTTTTTTCAATAGGAAGAGGGCCATGTGACACATCAAACTTATTGGTAATGTCACAAGAAAAACAATGGTGTGCTTGGTTTCAACGTAACTTTATTCTTTCATGAGTTTTTTTACAAGTTTCTGACCACTTATAAAATGTGTTCAATGTGCTGCCCATTGTGTTGGATTGTCAATGCAACCCACTTCTCCCACTCTTCACACACTGATAGCAACACTGCAGGAGAAATGCCAGCACAGGCATCCAGTATCCGTAGTTTCAGGTGCTGCACATCTCGTATCTTCACACCATAGACAATTGCCTTCAGATGACCCCAAAGATAAAAGTCTAAGGGGGTCAGATCGGGAGACCTTGGGAGCCATTCAACTGACCCACGATGACCAATCCACTTTCCAGGAAACTGTTCATCTAGGAATGCTCGGACCCGGTACCCATAATGTGGTGGTGCACCATCTTGCTGGAAAAACTCAGGGAACGTGCCAGCTTCAGTGCATAAAGAGGGAAACACATCATCATGTAGCAATTTCAAATATCCAGTGGCCTTGAGGTTTCCATTGATGAAGAATGGACCCACTATCGTTGTACCCCATATACCACACCAAACCATCACTTTTGTTGTTCCAACAGTCTTGGAGGGATCCATCCAATGTGGGTTAGTGTCAGACCAATAGCGGTGGTTTTGTTTGTTAACTTCACCATTCACATAAAAGTTTGCCTCATCACTGAACAAAATCTTCTGCGTGAACTGAGGGTCCTGTTCCAATTTTTGTTTTGCCCATTCTGCAAATTCTGTGCGCCGATCTGGGTCATCCTCGTTGAGATGCTGCAGTAGCTGGAGTTTGTAAGGGTGCCATTTGTGAGTAGCTAATATCCGCCGAAGGGATGTTCGACTAATGCCACTCTCCAGTGACATGCGGCGAGTGCTACGCTGTGGGCTCTTGCTGAATGAAGCTAGGACAGCCACTGATGTTTCTTCATTAGTGCCAGTTTTCTTGCGTCCACATTTCGACAAATCCAACACTGAACCAGTTTCACGAAACTTAGCAAGCAGTTTGCAAACTGCAGCATGGGAGATCACCAACCATTCCCATTTTATTACGGTGTATCCATATAAATGGCCCACCCTGTAGTAATAGGACAGTGTGGCATAGAAGATGTCTGAAATTATGTGGTAACACCTAAAAGTATAAAATTCCCATGCTTAAAAAAATAAAATTAAAAAAAGCTGGTTTTTATCCGACTTCTATTGCTACAGTAACAGTGATGCTGGCTAACATACATCTTCCCATTCAGTTGGCCTAAGATGCTCTTTATAATGAATGCAAGATGCCAGTGCAACAAGAACAAAAGGCACCTAACTTCATACATCAACATGAATTTATTTTAGTTTCAGATGAACGTTTCACATTTTATACAAAATCATTAGAAAATGCCCGACACTCCAAACTCCCACAGCTAATCCTTACTCTGTGGCTTCACACACTGAAAAGGATTATTTGGGGAATTATGCAGCATCCCGGACCAGATGATGAGGCTCAGCCCGACCTCCAGATCACAATCGAATGACGATGCCCAGCTTGCTCGTTGGCCAAACACTCACTATCCCTGCGTGATACAGTGATATCTCGCCACATCTAATAATGTACAGAGTAAGATACAGTAGGATGAGTTGTTAAGAGGAGACCGGCGAGCTTCCTGCCTTTCTCCATCGATCATCACCAACCACATCTTAGATGTATGGACACAGTACCACATCAACAACACCATGCATGTTTTCATACGCATGACACATCATTGGTTATGATTAGCTATGTAGTTTAAAAAAAAAAAAAAAGAGAGTTTAAAAATTAACCAATGACTGCAGGCCTGAGGACAGGGAGGAGAGGGCAGGAGAAGGTCCACTGAGCCTCTTGTTTGGATGAGGTAAAGTGAGCAGGGGCAGGTGTAAAAGCTTATGACTAGATGGTTTGCTAATGTACATGCCCGAGCACACACACACACACGCACGCACACAAGCAAACAAACGCACACATATTCGCAAACACCTCTGCCTCATGCCAAAAACCTTAGACTGATGCCCTGCCCTCTGCAGGACAGTGTACAAGAGTGTGTGTGTGAGCGTGAGAGAGGGGAAGGGGTCAGAAAAGATAGCACACACCCTCGATTAAGATTGAACAAGTGAAAGTAGATTTTATTCAGCCAATGAAAAGAGGTCGCCCCTCTCAAACACAAGAAAGCCGTCACAGCGGGGGCAGAGAGGCACTTACACAATCGGTTTCTACTCACACACACAGGGCTCGCTGTGTGTGTGAGAGTGTGTCTTTAACGGAGACACAGCTACATTTTTTATTTTTTAAATGACACTCACACTCTCAGATACTCATTTTCACACTTAAGCTTTTGGCACATGTACATGCAAAGCTTCAGTTTGGCCTGCTCAGGCTAAACTGAGGGAAAAGGGAGCGCAGGAGGGAAAGGGGGGGGAGAAGAAGGAGGAAAAAAAAAAGAAGACGTGAATGTGAACGGACAGATGCACGGACAAACTGGCGGACAGGCTCTTGAACACTTTAAAAGAAAAACAAAGACACTCCCCCCTCCCCGCCTCCATCTTTGATCCTGTCCACGCCCCTTTCGGGGTCACGTGTCTCTAGCAGCACCAGAGGAGCCCTCTGATCGGTGGGTACAGCCATCAGTCCAGTCACTCGGTCTCGAGAATGAGCGGCGGTTGCTCGTTGTCTTCCTCTAAGCGTAGGTCGCTGAGGTCGTCGTCAAGCCCCACCCCTCCCACAGCGCCCTGTTCTTCACAGTAACCTAGGAAACATGAATTCACAAGTCAAACATTGAGGAGATTTCTTCTGACTGGATCACTTCCAAACTTGTCCCGCCTTTCTGCACAACTTAATTACTGACAGTCTCTCCAGAACAGCCATCTTTACAAAAAAGAAAAAAGTTTTTATTATTAGTTTTTATTTATTGCCTTTTTTCAATCAGAAAAAAGAAAGATAGATATCAACACTGTGTCACCTACCCTTTGAGACAGCAGCACTGTAGGTCTGGGCCACAAGTGGGCGATCATGTGACCCCTGCTCAAGGATCTCATTGGGAGGCTCGGTACTCCCGTCTAACCTGAAGCCAAAGACGGAAATCCTCAGTTTAACTCCCCAAAATTTACCTTACCAGCTAAAGCGAGCCACAATCTGCCAATGCTGTGTTACCTGTGCTGCTTCATTAGTGTGCATTCACCTCCCTCTTGTGGATCCAGGTTGTACATATACAGGTAGCCATCAGCCGCTGCTACAAGCAACCTGGGAATCTTCTGAATCCTAATTTTTAACAATAAAAATGGAGATTCATGAAAGGTCAACAAATCCAATCCAACACATCAATCACATTTATCCTCTTCAGCATTTTCTCTTCTTCAGCACCAGATGTGATATAACAAGCAGCTAATAAGAATCCTACAAGCTCATTAATATTTTCCAGTTTCCTATTCTCAGACTGAAGGACAAAAGCAGGTGCAATATTCACAATGATTCCTCAGCTGACTCCTTGGCACACAGATGAGGAGTGGCAGAGATAACGGATGTTACATTACTCAAGTATTTGCATTATTTTAAGTGCCTGTCAGGAGCTCAGGACCTATTATGGAAATGCTACTAACTTCAGCTCTCTATACAAAGTGGTACAAAGGCAGAGTTACAGAAGCCTGCACATCTTCAGGAAAACCACCTTGTATAAACTTGCAAGAGGGGGTGGGTTTATTTGGATTATTATTAATACTAAAGTGCTGTTACTTTTCTGAGGGGGTAATGCTGGAATTTAGAGATTCCTTTTTAATGGCAGCAATCTTGTGATGGATCAAGTAACTTTTAAAAGGAACATTACCCACCTCTGTTTTTGATCTACTCGCTACAACTTTAAATTGAAAAAAAGTAGGTCAAAGATGACCAAAGACTAAAAATTAAAATCAGTCAATATTTTAAAACTTCACACAATCAAAGTGCAAAGTAAATAAAATGTGGTAGAAAATTTGCATGACCTGTGATTGTAAATTCAGTCGCCGCTACTTCATCACATTTTTTTTTTCTTCCTCTGGCGTGATAAGAAAAGTAACAATTTGTAATGTCTCACTGCGAGTGTGTAAAGTGTGTACTCACACAGCTAAGGCGCAGATATTCTTATGTCCGCAAAAGGGTAGACGTACGGTGGCAAAGGCTCGCCCCTGGGTAAACATTTCCGTGACTTGGGAAGGCAGGTAGGTGGTGGACGCCATCAAGACCTTCCCCAGGTAACCTCCCCATGTGGTGGGCTCCTCGGCTGGCCTGAGCGTACACGCACAGAATGTGAGATGCATGTTTTCGTTGGAGGAAGCAGACTGTTTAATAAGTCACTAGGAAAGAAGCCATCCAAAGACAGACAGCTACGTACACATACTTCTCCTTCTGTGTTTCTAATTTGAAGATGTGGACCGTCTCTGTGTTGCTGGAGGCAGAAAGGTACAGGCTGTCCATACTGAACGCCAGCGAACAGATGCTCACGCACCTGAAAAGACAAGCATGCACAGAGGAGATGGTAAACACGTACAAAGGCATGCACAGATGTTACGAAGAATCAAAACTGCAGTGCATGAGCCGTCTACCTCTTGACTCCTCGTCGAAATTCAAAGAGCTTCTGTCCCTCTGGGATCGAGAAGACACGGATGACTGTACCCTGAGAGGAAGTGAAAAAAGGCACAAGATGTACAGAGTTGCAACACTATTACAGGATGCACGAATCAAGATCCTCATTTCCTCATGTGGAAAACAAAATTAGCTGCGGAGATGACAGGGTAATGTCCTGCACAGCAGCTGAACTACCTTCTCTGATGCTGTAGCCAGTTTAGTTCCAGTAGCATCGAAAGCCAGAGCTGCTAATGGGCTGTCGTGGGCTGGAATCATATTTGCTGCTCTCTGGAAAACGACACAGATTAACTACTTTACAAACCTGCTTTCAGGCCCAGAAACACCTTCAGACAAAAACAGCCAAACACACAATAAACAATGCAGTAGTGCTCAGACCTTTATATAGAAGCCAAACTACCAATTTACAAAACACATGGCACAACACAGGAGAACCAGCTGAAGAGGAAAAGACTCAACTCTAAGCCTGCACTTTAAAGACAAAGGTCGCTCTTTCAAAGATGCAAATGTTCGCATTTTAGGCTGAGAAGATGGAAAAGTAAAGGAGGTCATCCACGTCCACTATGAAAGACCATCTATTAACGACGTCTGTGATTCCGGTCAGACACAGGGGCCGTGCAGTCCTCCAAGACTCCATCACTGTGTGTTGCTGGAAGCGCTTGAGTTAAGTATTTGCTGAATGGTGATTGGTTGACAAGTGGGGTTGACTAGATCAGGGAGCGACAGCTGAATTCACCAGCAACACTTTTAAAGGTTATAACTGTGGTTCTTCACTGCAGCTGGCTGACGGACCAATAACAGCACTGCCCCTCCATCTGACAACAGAGCTCTCTGCAGGCAGACGCCTCTGTGCCCCGACTAGAGCGACTACATCTGCTGTTACAGGCTCTTCAACCCCCGCTCGCACTCACACTGTGCCTCAGGAGACCTCAGCAGCCACACAATGGTTGGGCAGGGCAATGTCTCACAGAGGTTTCACACTTGGTGCTCAGTGATGGTAATGACCCAGTCTTTTTTCACAGCTTGGCTGATGATTAACAACAACCCTTAGTGGAAAACCCCCACTAGGTGTTAAACACCTCTCAGCCCGAGTAGTTTTAAAACTGGGGAAGCCTCTTTGATGAACCTAAAGAAATCCAGCTGATTTCTTTTCAAGCACTCAAAGCTACCATGACCTGGACGACTGAGTATCTACACAGACATTCTTCAGAAACTGAAACGCTACTGTGGCACAGCAAGCATATGCCCCAATAGGAAAATGCTTTGTAATAAATCCTGACGATGGCTTTATTTAAAAACAGAAGCACATAAAGTATCATTGTCAGGGTTCACCTACCAAGTTGACTGTGTCAAACACCTGGACCTCTCCTATCGTAGCACTGCCTGGGTATGCCAAGTAACAGTTATCATTGCTGATGGAAAGGGCACACAATCCTGGAGAGATACGAGCACAAAGACAAACTAATCAGTAAGAAGATGGAGAGAAAAAAGACAAAACATGTGTCAAACCAACCAACTACAACAACAGTATCGTAACATGAAAATGGAAAAAAAAGGGGAAGAAAAGAAAAGTCTTAGTGTTAAGAGTGGCAGACAAAACAACACTGTTCAAAATAAACTGAGAAAATGAAAGAGACACTTCTCTGCTGATATGAGAAAGGCATATTGCTGCTTTCAGTGGGCCTCACTCACAAACCGCGTGAGCACACATGTTACATGCAAATCTGAGTCGTACTCTGCAAACACATTTTGAATAGCTACATATGATCTTGGGCTAACTGAACAGATGGTCCTTTTACTCCAGCTCTTTATCCTCTTCTGATCTGGTTTATTTATTTATTTTTTAAACCCGTGCCACAGTCCAGATCTACATACACAGTCATGGAGGCCCAAGCCCAAGATTTTTTTCCCTTTCATTTTAAAATGATTCTGATTCGCTGACACACAAAAAAGGACAAAACTATATTTGTCCATTTCTAAATATTCATGATGAGGCCCAATATAAGCACATACATGTAAAGTGGAAAAAAAAGGTAAACTTTTATAAAAAGCACATATTAAAAAATTTACATTCACTATATTTTCCTATTTATATGATGATGATGATGATGATAGACTGTTTCTCCAGACTCACCTGAAGGGTTAGGTGGAGTCTCTCTAATAGTGTGCAGCACTTTCATGTCTCTGATGTTGTGAATATAGAGCGACTCTTCCAGGCACACAATCAGCCTCTGCGGAGGAACCACGCAACATCAACTTGTGTGTACTTAGCAAACAAAGTCGTCATTAGAGGGTAAATAAGCCTCTTCGTATTCATGAACGTTGCCACTGCAAACGACCCCTGGCCTACCTGTCTGTTGAGCTTCACAGCCAGTATAGTGTTTGAATAGGAGTAGTTGCAGATCTCAGTTCCCTTCTTGAAGTGACAGACTTTGAGCTTCCGGGGGGCCTTCAGACTAACTATAGCCACCAGGCTGCTGGAGAACAGACGCTCCACAATGCACACATCCTCAGTGTCAGCTGCAGGAGACGGACACAAAATTATTATTTCATCAGTGCTTTGACATTTTATAATCACTTATGTGATTAAAGGACTAGATCATCTTAAACAGTTTTACAATTTGGGCTTAAACATTAAAGCATCCCATGATAACTCCAATACTGTAATAAGTAATCAGCTGATGAATAAAGGAATAAAGCTCCAAGCATGATAGTGCATTTGTAGCCTGTAGGTGCCATAGAGCGTTGTGCAGACCCACATACCCGTTTACTGTCACCAGGGGGCAGTGTCAAAAATACAATGGAAATACGAGCTACGCTGTTGTTAGCGTAGCCCGTGCCATCCAGAAGAAATAACAAAAAACTTCTCATCAGTGAAGTGAAACCAAATGTTAAAAACAGTAACTTATATCTGCTCCCAGTGAGTGCATTTTCCCCATTCCTCTTTGTGGTGAGCTCTACCTTGTTTCCCTTTCCTAGTTAAGCTAACTTTTCAACCAGTCAGCCTCTACCTACACATTCAGTCACTGCTGTTGAGCTACGCATTGTTGCTTCTTCACTTGCTGATTTTCTTCATAGCTAAAGACTTACACCAATGTGTCTACCCTAAATCTTTATTTTTGGACTCTACTCAAGTTATTTTGTGTGATTCAGACTTCAAGATATACATATCCACCTACAGTGGAACAAAGAACCACAGTAGCATCACTGATAACTGAAAGAACTACTAAATGAAGGAAAGCTGAATTCATGTTTTTCTACTGCTATCATACTCAACTTAATCTCACTAAATCTCAGCTTGGATTCTTTGTTTTAGTGATGATTAATAACATTTGTGGAATATAGGGCACAGCTGTGGAAGCGGGACATGCCACCCGTCTTCTGATTGGGTGACATTTGAAAACAAAAGGTTTCAACAGCGGCCGGTATGGGTTGCTGTCTCAAAGCCAGAGCAAGTACAAAAGCAAAAAATTATTACGTGCACAGATTACTCCTAGTTTTAAACTTTGACCATGTTTAATGTGCACCATGTAACAGTGTGTATGAAATGTGAGCAAAACATTCTGGGACTGGGGATATTGGTGGAAAAAAAAACCCCCTGATTATTTTCAGCGTGGCTGCTATTTTTAGATCACTCCATGGAAGTCGTGTTACGTCTCATTGCATCTGCGCCTCTGTAATACCTGCTGGATCTCCTCCAGTGTCTCAAAACGTGATCCTTAAAACTTTATTTTCATTTTGAAGAGTGGAACAAGCTGTAGGAAGCCAAGCGGTCCACGTGGTGAGTGAAAATTGGTTGGGTGAGTTCAGGGCTTTTCATCTAAACCATCGGTGGGGAACTCCAGGCCTCAAGGGCCGGTGTCCTGCAGGCTTCAGGTGTCTCCGTGATCCAACACAGCTAATTTAAATGGCTTTATTACTTCCTCAAAATGTCTTGAAGTTCTCCAGAGGCCTGGTAATGAACTAATCATTTGATTAAGGTGTGTTGACCTAGGGTGCTATCAAAAATCTACACCGGCCCTTGAGGCCTGGAGGATTCCACCCCTGATCTAAACATTTTCTCTCCGAGTGCAGAGCTCTGCAGAGGGAGGGCAATTCATGAGGCAGGATCCTAGGAATATTGAGCAATGATTTCTTAAACAAAATTTCTGTCAGAAAAAAAGAAAGAAAGAAAAACACTGACATTTTTTCCCTTATCTGATTGCAAGTTTGAGGTCTGTGGTGAAACTGCAGCGTGCACAGTTCCAGTGGTCAGAAAGGGACTTCCAGGGAATGATCCAAAAATACAGAGTGGGCTGTAATCTGTCTGGTCTTGCTTAAGAAGATTCGGTAGAACAGATGTGGATGGTTATGCATTTTATAGGTAGACTGTGTGAACTTCTTTCCTTCTTTTATCTAGGATGCAAAAAACAAACAAAAAGCTAGCCTTTTTCATGAAAGAGTTGAACCAGCGGTGTTCAGAAATTGTAGCAATGGCTTTCCCATTCTCTTGTGCTGACTATAAAACTTAAAATCACCTACTCCTGTTAGGGCTGTTCGATATAACGATATATATCGGATGACGATAGAAAAACGTCTATCGTTTCATTTTACGCTATCGTTTGTTTCGTGGTGTCGCAAAATAAACTGTTTACGGCAATATTTTTTCATCATTTTGATGGTCACTGTAGTGGCTATATTAATTCCTTAAAGTTCTCTCTTTCTCTTATATTTAATATAACCACACTACTGACGGACAAGCGCTTGTTTTTTATGCGTTGTCGTTAGCAACAACGACGGTAAAACCACGGCGTGTCCGCTTGTTTATTTTCCACATAAACCTTTCACAATAAAGCTCAAGATCCTGTTGAGGCTTTTCAAAATAAAACGAGTCACGTGAAAGATGCAGAGTATTAACGGATGAGAAGCAAAAAAGAGCCGCCAGGTGCTAAAAAATAAACCTTAGACTCAAACGTTAGAACAGACTTTTCTCCGCAGCACGCTGTGTAATAAATACTCACAAAGAAAACGGCGGCCGTTACAACTTACGTCTAAAATGTATAGTTCCATGCATCAGTTAAAACACTCGACTCCAGGTACACGACGCCCAGCTGGAAACACTTCATGCAAGTCGAGATGCCCGAGATTCACAGAATTTACAGGAAATGTTACATTTTTGTAATTTATATCGTTATATCGACGATAGATGTCTTAATATCGGGATATGAGATTTTGGTCATATCGCACAGCCCTAACTCCTGTTTTCTTCTTTGGTATTTAAATATAAAATAATTAGCAAAAAGGTCAGAATACAACATATAGTGAATAAAAGGGACGCAGCAGAAATCATATGTAACCTTCGTCCATATACAAGGAGGAAGGTTGATGCTTAAGCACACTAGTGAGAGGAAAGGGCAGACATACTTCATTAATTATTTAAAGTAAAAGCACTGCACTAGTGGTATAGTGACTCCAACCTATCAGGAAAGAATGCAGTAATACCTCATAAAATATAATTAAGCAATGAAGTAACAGTTTTCATAAGACAAGTACCTTTAAAGCCAACTACCTTAAAACAAATTATTTGCTCCACTGCAAATACCTCAATGGCCAACTACATCTGGACAACTAGATAAAAGTATATCTGGCTGCCTCTCCAGCAAGTCTCTGTCCTGCAGAAGGACTGCTTCAGACTGCAGCTGGTAAAGGTAGTCGGCCATTTTATAACAGGCAAACCTTGCAGTGTCCTCCTTCCCCTGTGCAGCCTTTCGCGTTACGCCGCATGGACCGATTATCTACCTGTTGAACGTTTCGGTTGGTTCAGCTCTACAGTGTGCAGTCGATCGCCGTCATTGGCATCAGTCATAGGCAGCACAGATGGAATCTGTGCCTGGGAGTGCAGACTAACTGGAGAGGCAGAGGAAGAGCGACATCGAGGACCACCGCAACAGGGGCCTACTCTGTCTACGCCATTAGCATACACATGTGTGGTTAAATTATTGGAAAGAGTTTCATGTTATGCAGCCTCGTGCACCATTACCACCACCATTACACCCAAGTCTCACTTTCACAAAAACAAAGCAAAAAAAACATGCATGCCTTTAAAACAAAACACAAAACAGCTAACTGCATGCAACTACTCTGTGTGCAGTCTATTTAGTGATTGGATGAGGTAAAGAAACACAAACGGGTGAGTAGATGGTAGTAGAAAGCCAGAACAGGGATCAGTTTATACTTACTACATTCATATATCTGCTCCAATTTGTCCACAGAGGACAGGGAGAAAAACTTGTATCCTGATTTGGTGCCAACAGCTAAGGACCTGTACATAACACAGAAAGGAAGCGAGGCAGTGACCAAGCACGGTGTCACACAGACACACACTGAATAACAATGCACTCTGTGGTCGTTGTTACAGCCACATTGTATTCGTCTACACAATGAAAAACAGGGGGGTTCGGTCTAATTTCAGTGATCTCGGCTAACTCTGCGTACCTAGATACATTGGTCATTGTGGTCTCAGTGTGACTGTGATCACACGACTAACGCTGTGTTGCAATAATACCAGGCCTCTGCTGCTGAGAGCAAACACCGGCAAATTTAGTGTATGACCGAGTTTAAATTCGACATGTCTATCTTAATCATATTAAAACAAATACAGTGACCCAGTTCGAGGCTAACAATTTCCTACAACAATTTCCAGCAGTCTTCCAGCTGTTCGCCAGCACTGAGTCCAAAACACAGAAAAAAATCAAATTGGCTTTTACTATTTATATCTACGGCTAGCCTGAATAAGTAGTTACAATTACCAATCGTAGCAAATATGCGTCTACAGCACACTTAATTTACGAACATGTAGCTAGTTAGCCTCGGACCACAAAGCACTATGCTAGCTAGCAAACTATGCTAGCATCTGATAAAATAAAAGGTAACTGGATAGTTTAAAAGAGTAGCTAACCCAAAACACTACGCCTACCGATAGTCTTTTCTAGCATGACAAAAAACACCCTGTGACCCTGCTAGGCGTCCAGACAAGTCCAAGCTGTGTTAACTAGCGTTAGCTATTTTCACAGCACAGGCCATCCGATCCCAAGCCACTTTCCCCGGCCCTGCCTTACGTGTTGTCCTGGTTAAAGTTGGCGAAGAGCAGCTGGCTTCCGCCAGCGTCTCCGCTTTGACTGGCCAGGTTCATGGGTTCGGCACCATCGACGTATAAAGCTTCAGTAGAAATAGCAGCAGCTGGACTGAATACAGTGGTAAGGACCAGAAGTGTTGAGCTTTACGGAACCATCTCTGTTTGCTGCTCTGCTCTAACGATTGTTGTTGTTTTCCACAGGAGCTGTTGCTCACCCCCAATACGCATGCGTTATGCGCACAGCGTGCAGTTTCTTTAAAGGGCCATGACAGATTTTAATAAATGAGCTCCCCGGACTCTAAAAAGGAAACGATACGAAACAAAAATATGAAATGAACAAAAACAAAAAAAATTAAATAAAGAAAAACCCCACAAACAAAAATATGGTACAATGGTAAACACACTGGTATCTCGGTTTCGGCCCTGTTTAAGCCAATAGGGAGACAGAAAACAGGACCAATCACGGCTCTATCAGAAGCATTCACTGTATATTGAGGATTTCAGAGAACCAGCGCCCCCCACCGTTACTTTGTGTAAAAGTCATCTACAATGGAGGCGCTGCCAGCGAGTATTTATTCTACAGTTCCCATCTCCTCATAACACCAGCATGAAAAATTGTATTATTGTATCTTTATTTTAGCTTTAATTTAGTTTAAATTTTTAACCTCTTTTTATTCTTTTTTAAACATTATTAAATATATATAAACAATCATCAATCGAGGCAACGCGACCCTTCCCTAAAATGACGAAGTGATAGTGAATTTTTAAAACGAATATAAGTTAGTTTTTTCCCCAGTTTGAACCCTCTCCAATCTACAATTTTTGTGCAAATTTTGTGTTTATTTTTCACTTCTTTTTAAAAATGAATTTCTGCACTTCCTATTTCTTACTGAGTGCAGTTACTGCTCTACACTCGATTGCAAAGCAAGCCTCCAAATAACTAAAAGAACACTGATTGTGTTTTACACAACTCAGTGTGAGATTTGAAAAACTCAATTTACTGACACTTTCACTTTCATATAGTCAGATCTTTGTGTTAGAGAGAGGCAAGTGAGTACAAACTAAGTAATGCCTTAAAAAAAGAGTTGCAACATTTCATACATCAGCATTTTTTTGTTGCCTCTTCAGTTAATGTGCCACAATTTACAACATTTGAACAAATGCTGAAAGGATCATGTAGAGCAGCTTTCAACACATGTGAACATCAGATATTAAAATTGTATTACATATATGTCTGAGTAGCCCAAGTGTTTTCCTTTTAGTATGCCATATTACTGAAAAATTAGCAAATGAGGCTTAATAACGCCACTAATTTGGAGCTTTCTGTGCTTTTGCAAATGCCTTCAGTGACTTCAAATGAACAACTTTCTCTTTCCTCTGTGAATTCTCACGTGGGAGCACCGGACTAAAAACTTTCACATAGCATGACAAAAGTCCCAAATTCTGGCAGTTGGAACAACAAAGTATAAGGCGTGGGATGAAAAGGAAACAGCGAGTGATCCCATCCGCTGACAAATGTAATTTAGAGCATGAGTCATAGAATTTTTGTGTGTGTATTGGTTTCACTGGAGTTTCAGGTGTAAGTCTGAGCATGTTGGAGTGGAAATTATTCACTCACGCAAGTCTGACAGGTAAAGTGAAACACCAGGATGAGACAGTATATCCAGACAGTTTATCAGTGAGGATCTCCCGGGAAAACAAAAAGGAAGTGTATAAGGTAGAAATACTGTCACCTGGTTGGCAAAAGGGGTAAAAGCAAAGAAAACAAGAACACAAGTAAACTAAACATACCTTAACCAGAAATCAGTCCACTGTGACAGACTTTTAGTGTAATGAATTACTCTGTATACCTACAAAGATTCCACTAGAGTAGCTTTGCATGAGTCACAGTATAAAGAAGGATTATTATTAGTGCAGTCTATTTTTATTAGTGCTGTGTAGAACAAGTTGTTTAAACTCTCTCCTCTTTAACACCACCTACCTTTCTTCCCATTGGCTGCCCCTTGCAAACAGAAGGTTTGAACAGCTGGTGGGTGGGGCTTGTGTGCCCACAGCCAGAACAATGACCTTTGATCTCGTTATTTGAAAGTCTGGTGTATCCAAGATAAACACAAAACATATGGAAGCTTGGCTTTAACAGCGGGGATCTTTAACAAGTTTCTGTCTAAGCCTCCTGTCAACATTATTTGGACTGTTCAAACACTATTTAAACTCTCATTATGAACAATATTTAGCATTTTCATAACCATGGTGACGACTCTAGTTTTTTTTACACAATCAAGATCAATTATAGAGCACACAGATTTATTATAACCACAGCGACTCCACCCAGAGCTTTTCGTTTCTTCCTCTGCTCCAGTGCCTTCATGGATCTGAGTCAGCCGTGTCCTTTGGACCAACCTGCCGTTTCCAGGGGCCGGGCGGCCGCCTCTTCTCCAAAGGTCTATCAGCACAAACATGATGGGCAGAGATTTGCAGACATATCTGGCTTTTCAAACAGAAAGCAAAGCTGCAGTCATGGCATTTGAGAAATTTAAAGGCGATTACAGTAGGAGACAGAAACCAGCGTGTCTGGCCTACACAGATGTTTGTCACCACACCCCAGTCTTCCAGCTGCATTACAGGATGTTAGTTTAAAATACATTCAAATATGCAGTGTTTAAAACTGACTCTTCAATGTTTGTAGTGAGGCTAACCACAGGCCGCTGGTTGCCTTTAGGGCGTATATTTTAAAGTATTATTTACCTGAACAAATATGGTTGTCAGGTCACTGTCCCTGATATGGAATCTTATCTGCAAACACAGCCGGGGTGGTGGCAGCAGTGGTGGTGGCCTGTGGGGGGGCGGGGGGAATAAATGTATAACACATTTCTCTCACAGCTTGGGTATCTGTGCATTTGCATAAAGGGTCTGTGCTGTCTTTCACATCTGCAGCACGGTGCCGCAAAGGGCTTCTGCTGGCCACTGTTATTGTTGGATAATATTTAATTTTCCATTCAGTGGAGCGCGTGTGTGGTGTGTGTTTGAAAGGAAGAATGGGGTGGTGGGGGTGGTGTGTGTGTGTATGTGTGTGTGTGTGTGTGTGTGTGTTTGGGGGGGGGTGTCTGTAAAATGCCAGGCACATAAATGAACTGTGGAGCCAGCAGTCAGCAGTGTATACTTTCCTGTTATACACAACATTTGTGTATTTTATGGGCACAGAAGAAAACATTGCTACAGGGAAGGATTGCAAAAATTAAAACACTGTTAGTCCAAGTCCTAGCAGCCTTCTTCTTTACTTTAAATACACTTGCTGGCCACTTTATTAGGCACATCTGTAATAATTTAGTAATCTAATAATTTTATCAGCCAATCAAATGGTTTGCAACTTACTGCCCTTAGTCATGTAAACATGGTCAAGATGATTTACTGAAACGGAGCATCAGCATGGGGAAGAAAGGTGGTTTAAATGGTTGTTGGTGCCAGACGGGCTGGTAAATCAGAAACTGCAGATCTGCTGGGATTTTCCCATATAGCCACCTCTGGGGTTTATGGAGAAGGGTTTGAAAAGGAGGAGATATCCAGTAAGCAGCAGTTCTCTAGTAGTTCGCTAGAAGTCAGAGGACAATGACCAAATGGCTTTTCGCTGATAGGAAGGCAACAGTAACTCGAATAACCACTTGTTACAATCGAAGTATGCAGAAGAGCATGAATGCACAACGTGCTAAGCATTGAAGCAGACGGGCTACAGCAGCAGCAGAAGACCACGTCGGGTGCCAGTCATGTCAGCTAAGAACAGGAAACCAAGGCTATAATTTACACAAGCTATCCAAAATAAAATAACAGAAGAATGGTCTGATGAGTCTCGATTTCTGCTTCGAGATCATAAAATGGCATAAACAACATGGAAGTGTGAATCCATTCTGGCTTGTATCAGGCTGCTGTTAGAGGTGTAATAGTGTGGGGGATATTTTCTTGTCACACTTTGAGGCCCTTGGTACCAACTGAGCAACGTTAGCTCATCAGCCTGCATGAGTATTGTTGCTGACCAAGTTCATCTCTTTATGACCACAGTAGTTAACACACCTTAATCATCTTAAACTGGTTTCT
The DNA here is from genome assembly GCF_001858045.2 of Oreochromis niloticus. NCBI lineage: Eukaryota > Metazoa > Chordata > Actinopteri > Cichliformes > Cichlidae > Oreochromis > Oreochromis niloticus. Next base: position 10,680,924 of record NC_031969.2, read on the forward strand.
TGAACACGACAGCAAATCCTCTTTAGTTTGGAAACTATTGCAGAAAGAATTAAAGTGTCTATAACTTTAGCTTATAAAGTGGCCAGTAAGTGTAAAAAAACCCCAAATAAATAAAATAATTCCAGTGGCTCCAAACCTTGAGGTCACTTCTTATTTGGAACGTAAGCGAATAACCCATACAGAAATTTAGATTCTTTCTTTCTGACTATTTTGTTTTTCCAATCTTTTGCGAAATTTCTGCATATCTGTCCTTCCCTGTTCCTGGACTTTATTTAAATGAAACGTCAGAGGAAGGGGACTCCCTGGAACAACACAATAGCACAACAGAGTGATGTAAAACTACTTTCCCGAGAAGAGTGTTGAGAGAATCCCATTGAATACTTTAACAAAACAAGCTGTGTTATCTCACGTGGTCACAGTTTTATTATATGAATCTCTTGAAGTATATGAAGTCATTAAGAAGTCATACAAAACCCCCAAATGGCTACTTTAAAGTACAGTAGAAAGAAATTAGAGCAGCGTACAATGGAAAAAGTAAAGGGGATAAATAACAAACAAACTAGGTAACTGAGGTAAATGTTTTTCCAGTATGTGTTTGGTATCATTTTCGTTATAACACCGCTCGCTCCAGTCTCTTGAGTTCAACTGACACATTTGGTCAGGTTGTGTTATCACCTTTGTGCCTCCCTTCCTGTCTTGTTTCAGTCCGGATTTGTGTTTCACAAGCGACCTGTTCACATGTCACACTTGCAAGTCACAGCAGAGGGTGTCGGTGCTTTGTGGTGAGGGGTTTGCCTTTCGCTGGTGAAGTTAGCAGCAGCCAGGAGAGCGAAAGGGGAGGGGAGAAGAGGGCAGGGGAGGGGTTACGAGCCCAGTCCCGCGGAACATCCTGCGACCACATCTGAGAGAGTCGGAACGAAGCTCGGCACGGTCCCCTCACCGCCACCTCCTCTTTCTGCGCGCCGATCGTCGCTTTCGTGCCCAGTCGTTTAAACCCCGGAGCACGCGCGGGCCGATTGTCCTGGTGACCCGCTCTGCGAGTCGCGGGCTCTCCTGGACTTATGTTTTTATCTCTGGACGCGCGGTGGTGGGACATCCGGAATGGGGAATCCGTAGGAGAAGACTACGCTGGCTGGTTTTACTGTTTGCGATAAAAAACAAGAGAACGCAGGCGCGTAGACGCGCTGGCCCGCATAACCTACGCACGAGATGGACTTCAAGAAGACAAAATTTGGCAAGTAAGTTGATTTCCCACGAAAAGAAGAAAAAAAGTTTCAGCGTTGTTATCTAGGAGCATGTTTTTGTTTTCGTTTGTGACAGATGCTGTGCATCCATGCGTACTGACGCGCCGGCACGTGCGCGATCAGAGGGATATGTTATAGATTAGTTTGTGTGAGAAAGCCAGAGAGAGGGAGGGAGGGGGTGTGCAGAGCAGTTATCTTTATTAAAAATATAAAAAGTTTTTGTTTTGTTTTTTAAAATCTTACTGTGGTGATCAATGCGTTTGATGTATAAGTCGCTTTTTGGTATCTGTGCAATCCATCGGGCTTTCCTTGGGAAGTTGAAAATAGTTCAGTGTCAGTTAACTTTAGACAGAACCGGTCTGTGTGTGTGTGTGTGTGTGTGTGTGTGTGTGTGTGTGAGAGAGACAGAGAGAGAGAGAGCGGTAATCATGAGAACCAGAGTCCCAGAGGAGATTAACTTGATCTTTGCTGTAAAAGGAATAGCCTTGAAGTCACAAATATTGGATACACACACGCACACACAATCCGTGGGGGTTTATTCATTTTACTACATTCCTTAGCTCCTTACCCTAACCATCACAGCTGAATGCCAGCATTCCCATAATTCTGGCCTTTACCCTAAATCCAAGTCTTGGCCTTGAAAAAAAAAAAAACAGCGTGATCTAACTAAACTAGCTTGTGTTGGTACATTCAGGTTAAAGTCCCCACTGGGCTTGATAAAACACACACACACACACACACACACACACACACACACACACACAGATTCCTCTGGTGTACACTCACCACCAGCTGGGATTCAAAGGTTCTGATCCTCTTATATGCAACTGATCTTATTAATGTATGGAATGTGCTGTAATGCTCAGTGAGATGAAAACAGGGGTGCCACATGCACGCACGTAACTGTGCCGTGACACATCTGAAGAGGGGAAGAGGTGAGTGCACGGAGAGGGAGACTCTCAATAGCAGAAAGGGATGCTGATACAATAATGCCCTGTCTGATCAGCCTTTGAATCTGCATCCCTCTATTTCACTTCATTACTCACACACACACACACACACACACACACACACACACACACACACACACGCACACACACAAAGCCCTCCTGTCATAACTGATTAGAACACATCAGAGTACCACATTCAGGTCCACACTGAGCCACAGTACAGCAACAGTGCTCAGAAAAATACTGCTCCCTTGTTCTGTTGCTTGGCACAGCCTGAAGGGACATCGGACAAAGAAACGAGGAATGGCAGTCACAGAGCGATCTAATGTTATCTCGCCAAATGCGTTTTTCGCTTTTTATTACACGTTTATTACAAGTTTAATGTGTACAGAATTGTTTTTTGTTTTTTTTAAATTTTGCAGTAGGAAAACATTTAATAAAAGCACAAGAAGATGTAACGCATGAGTCCTGGTGTGTGTGGGAGCCAAATGGAGGTTGTTTGTACATGACAGAGCCCTGATGACATTTTCCACCACCCAGACCAACAACAACCCCCCGAAAAAGACTCCTGTTATGAGGGAATACATTCATATTTATGCATATTTAGGTTTGTCTAATCTCAAACAGTTATGAAAACCTAGAAATGTATCTGTTCATGCTTTTTGATCCTTCAGGGTCAGCTGGGTCCTTGCTCTTGTATTTTGGTAAAAACTATAAAGGCACAGATGCTGATCTGTTATTAAATTCTGCTATCAGCCACTGGCCTAGCTTCTGTGTCTGCAGACTCGTGTTCTGTAGATTAGTTTGGCAGAGAGGGAAACCTGAAATTTTCCTGCGTGCGAACACAAGTCGGCCCACATGGACCTGATATCAGGGCGAATTGGCAAAGTGTAGTTTTAGCACGTTGCCTTGCTGTGAACGTAGACGACGGGGAAGCCATTTTTAAGTGCAAAAAGGTGAAAAGGGGTTAAGAAGTCCACGCTCCAAAACCAGAGGGAGCTCGCTCCCTGCATGTGGGCACAAATTGAGGAAATGCTTTCTGTCTGGGAAAAACCGATCAGGCAGGAATAATGAAATAGAGGGAGAAGCTGGAGAAGTAAGTCCCGGAACAAGCATCGGGTTCTTTCAGAGCTTTGAGGGCATGAGGACAGATATCACCTGAAGGAGAATGTGAAGGAAACAGCAAATATTAACTCAAAATCTACAAAGAAGACAAAAATGAGAGGATGAGGAGGTCATAGTGAGGCTGATTGCCAACATGTTGCCATCAGTTAATGAGCACAACTCAAGCAGACTTGACTCAGCTGGCTGCCGGCCACTGACAAAGTTACATTTTGAGGATGTAATTTGCAGTTAATTAAAGGTGATAAATACCAATGCATGCTGTTACAATACTCAGCACATCACAAAATGTTAAAAATCACAATAAAATCATAACATGAGTTATAAATATTGTGATAAAAGTATCCTCTGCCCTCTATTCCCCAAACAGTGAAGTTTTACTGCTTTACTTACTTCTCGACAAAGTTGTGGCGTTCAAACAAACAAAACAAAAAAACCCTGCTGTCATCTTCGCATTGGTCAATTGTACATTCTAAAATCTGATATTTTTGAATTTGAAAGGAAGTCACAGTGGTTTCCTTTCTCCCACAAGCTAAATTTTGCTAAAGATACTTTCTTTTTCATAGTCACGTGACTTTCAAAGGGTTCCTTTATCACATATCTGTGAAGCGTCAAAAATTTGGATTCACAAAGTGTTTTTTTCCCTCCAATGTCTGGTCAGAGTTCTGATAGCCTCATATCTTTTAGACATTTAGGTGACTAGTGTGACAAGTCATAGTGCATAAGCTTAAGCAGCCACGTTACCTTCCCTTATCTGCTCTCCTTCTTCTGCTTTACTTCCTCCCGACTTACTCTTTCCATTCATCTTTTATAACAACGCAAAGACGAGGCATGTGATGGTGAGTGCACGGCCTAAATGTGTAATCAAATAACACAGCTCACCAACAGCGACACACCTGTGGCCCTGCATGAGAGGCTTCTTTTAAACCAGTGTGTGTGTGTTTGTGTGTCCGTGTTCATCCTGATGTAAAAAAATGTGATTTCGTAACATCTCCAGATGTGTTTTTTTCCCTTTAAGCTGGGATTGAGAGGTTTACTGCTGATTACGTAAATACAACACACACACACACACACACACACCTACGCATATACACACACCCGCACACACACATGTAGGAACTTTCTCATGGCAAATAATGCAATGTGGTTAATAGTTAATGGCTAGTGGTGTCCCTTTGTGGTGGTAACAATGAAGCACTCTAAAATGCAGACAGCGTGATGAGGATTAGAGAGCTGCAAATCCTTTCACAATGACCATCTCACACACACACACACACACACACACACACACATGAACAAGAACAAGAAGTAAGGCCTCCAGATCTCCTTTCATTATCTAAACACATACTTTCTCCTCTCCGTCTTCCCCCTCTCGGCCCTCTCTCAGGTTCATGAACTGCAGGGTGCCAGCCAGCAAGAGATACCAGCCCACTGAATATGAACACGTTGCAAACTGTGCCACACATGGGGTAAGTCTAAATAAATAAAAGCAAACAAACAACACACAATCATTGTACACTAGGAAATCGACGTGTCGCTGCTGTGTTAGCTCGGAGGATCCTCTGAAAAGATGAGGAGGATTGTGAAGAATGAGGCACAGTGATGTGTGATGGAAGCTTTGCGCTGTAATCTGTGAATCAGCCTGTAGTTTCCTCTAATCTGCCGTAATCCCTGTGTGTCCCTATGGAAGACTGTGACTGCCAAAATCAAAAATTAATAGTGACTTTCACCTCCTATACTTTACTTTTCTGTTTCATTTACAAAATATTCCTCAATTTATAAATAAATAAAAAAGCTAATTAAAACCGATAATTATGTAAAACTACAATAGTTACATATTTTTAATCAATGCTAATTAGTGGGCATTAATGATGAATCATAGATAGATCCAATACCCCACTAAATCTCTCATGACAGTTAAAATACGTTCAAACGTGTACATAGTGAATATAGTTGCAAGGTCGCCGTTTGGAGCGCAGTTGAACTGTCAAATGTGCAAATATATGTAGTATTTGTATAAAATATTTGCATACACCATATAGATGTTCGCACTCAGTCCCAGAGGGAATGTTTATGTAAAGTTACGTCAAAATTGGTCCACTTGTCTAGGAGGAGATAGGGAACATACAAACATAGATGCATATGCTACGATCACTATAGTATGATATACATTGTCACTGCTTCCATAGGAATTAAGAAGGTCAGTAGCAGCCAACTGCACTGGATTAACTGCTCAGGGGGGTTTCCACCTCTATAAAAGCAGAACTTTTGGCAGTTTGCTCATCAGGAGTTCGCAGGCGTGTTAACACAATACCACAATCTTGCCAGGAGTGGACGTGCCAGCAAACTCATGCCAAGGTCAGACCGTGCACTGCTCAGAGAAGCTGTAAAACACCCAAAATTCCATATCTGGGATTCCACAGGCCTCAGTTAACATGTTATGACAGCACAATTACAGAAAGACTCAACAAGTATGGCTTGTTTTGAATGGTTACCTGGGAAGCTGCATCTGAATGAACCAGATTACTTCTGAAACAAAGGGGAGATGTGTGGCCATAATGCAGCCACGGGACCTGGGCACCTTGCAGTCACTGAGTTGACCATGATGTCCTCTGAATACCAAATTATTGTAGACTCAAATGTGAGGCCATCTGTCTGGCAGCTAAAACTTGGCCAAAACTGGGTCATGTGACAGGACAGTGATGCCAAACACAGTCAGAAAAGGAAAAGACTTGTAGTGTTGAAACGATTCAGTCAACGTTCAGATCCCAGCGCGACTGAAAAGCTGTGGTGTTATCTTAACAGAGCTGTGCATTAACAAATACCTACAAAACTCAATGAGCTGAATTGTCGTGAAGAGGAGTGGGTGGAAATTCCTCCGGAATGATGTGAGAGACTGTTAAAGTCAAAAATGAGTCATAGTCATTTATATATGACATAGCCTGATATATTTATGTATGATTTTGGCAGCTTGTGCCCTCCATACGCATCTTCTCAGCGAGAGTGAATGATACAAGCAGCGAGAGGAGACACTACAGCTCTAATGGCCGTAAAGCTTTAAACAGGATATTCTACAGCCATTTGTGTTCATGATGTATGTTTTGATCATCCCCTCTCCTGCCACAAAGCCCATTAGTGTGCCAGTCTGTGGGTCGGTGTATCTCGTAAACATGCAAACACAATGGCCTACTTGTGTTACCAAAAAAAGTTCAGTTTTCATCAGTCATTAACACTTATAAAGGATCCAAGTGGACTTTTAGTGAAATTGTGGTTAATATTTTCTTTATATCCTACTTTTGTCCCTTGGTTGTTCACAGAATAACATCAAATACAAAATCCGTAAATATAGTTTATGACCTTTTTGGGAAATATACTTACCTGCTTTTCTTGCTGGGAGTTTGATGAGAAAACACGACGCCACAATGAGTGGAAATAAGGCGGAAACTTTATTGGCTCTGCTCAAAGGTAATAAACTCCTCGTGGATTTATGGGGGAGTTATACGCTGGTATAATAACCACGGAGTTATTAAGTCTGGCAAATAAATAATCCCACACATTACCCCCATGAAAGCGCAATGTGTTATTTTTCAAAGGTGTTAATCAGTGTTGTTTTGGACAGAGCCAGACTTTCTGCTAAGCCAAACTTTACTAGAGCTACAGACTCAAGAGTGCTATCAAAAAGTGATTTCTCCTGGGCTCAGAGGAAGAGAAATGTGAAAAGTTTCATTTTCAGGAAGAGTGAAAAATGCCATTTTTCATGACAGTGGTAAAGAAAGTTAATCGTGTAAGGGGATGGAGTTCTGGGTACATTTTATTATTTATTTATTTAGCTGTTTGGAACTTGATTAGCATTATGAACATGACATGAGTGTGAATGAACTGCACATATTAAAGTCTGACATGATTGTTGGATTTTTGAATCTTTTCCAGTTGTGGATTCTTCCCAGTATGGTCGGTGGGTCCGTCCTCTACTTTCTGTCCGTGGACCGATGGCATCGTGTCGCTGCCTGGCTCTATGGGAGCGGCCTCACCGGCTTATTCATCACCTCAACTCTTTTCCATACTGCTGCCTGGAAAATCAGCCACCTCAGGTGTGTGTGTGTGGGGGGGGGGCAGATGTGCCATTGTGTACTTATCGTGTGGTTTACGATACAGTCGGATGAACACTTTGTTTGTTGCAACCCAAAGGTTTTACAAAAACACCAGACGAGGAACAATAATCAAGAAATTTCATGTGACTTTGGCTCACAAAAATGTTTTTTTGGTGAGTTTTTTGTAGTCAAAGTGTCCAAAACAGAAGTTATTTGTGATACTGAGGTATGACAAGCAAATTTTATTTTGGCTAACAGCTTTTCCAAAACAACAACAACCAAAACGTCCCACAAAGGAAAGTATTGGGAGAAAAAAAAGATTGTTATGGAAAGGAGAGACAGGTTATTGATGGAAAAGATGGCAACTGAAGTGTTAGCTTACACTCTTTTTATCTACTTCCAGGGGCAGTAGTCTCGCTTCTTTATATATTGGTAGGAAAATGGGAACAAGGTTATGATGATTTATTGAAACATGCGCAAAGATACTTGAAAATGCAGTGTATTTAGGTACTTTAAGAATAGTTCTCCAGGCTTCGTGAAAGACATTCAAAGCTCTTCTTTGGATGTTAGCCGCCTTTCGTTCTGTTCTCTGTCAGGATGATCCCACAGTAATTAAGTTGTTGCCAGTCAGATGCTTTTCAGATGGTATTGCATGATGGTTCTTTCCTGTGTTTGTAATTCCAAGATTTTGACAAGATCCTCAATAACACAGTCCGAATCCATAACAGAGCCTCTGCTGTGTTTTACAGATGGCTGTAGACACTCACTGCTGTACCTCTCTTCTGTCCTTTCCATACATATTAAAATGAATCTGAGCCAGAAAAAATGTCCAATTTGGATTAATCACTTCATCGGACCTGTTGTCACTGCTTTTCAGTTCTTCTGCAATTTGCCGTATTTCAACCTTTTCTCCCAATTTCCCTTCCTTAATAATAGCTTCTTGACAGCCACCCTTCCACTGAGACCATTTTTGATGAGGCTTCAGTGAACAGTAAATAGGATGCATCTCTCAGGTCCTGTGTCAGGTCTTTGCAGGATTATCTCCGACTTCTTGAGGTCATGACTTTCAGATAGTG